>NW_012153174.1:12018678-12054055 GCF_000956105.1 Propithecus coquereli
AAAAACAAACCTTGGAGAGGGGGGAGGGTTTGATTTACAGAGTTGTCACATTATAATATCCAAAATGTCTAGTTTTCAACAAAAATTTGCAAGGCATGTAAAGCAACAAGAAAGCATGGCCCATTCATAGGGAAGAAGAAATTAGTAGAAGCCGTCATTGAAGAAGCCCAGGCATTGGACTTACTGAACAAAAACTTTAAAACTTAAATATGCTCAAAGAGCTAAAGGAAACCACAAAATAAGAACTAAAGAAAACATGGATAAAAATGTCTCACCAAATAGAAAATATCAATAAAGAGATAGAAATTATCAAAAGAAATGAAATAGAAATTCTGGAGCTGAAAAGTATAATTGCTGAAAAGGAAGATTGACTAGAGTTGTTCAGCAGCAGATTTGAGCAGGCAGAGGAAAGAATCAGTGAACTTCAACATTGGTCAGATTATCTAGTCTGAGGACTAGGAGGAAAAACAGATAAAAGAAAATGAACAGAGCCTAAGAGATATGTGGGACACCATCAAGTGAACCAACATAAGCATAATGGGAGACTCAGAGGGAGAAGAAAAAAAGGGGAAAAAAAGAATATTTAAAGAAATAATGGCCAAAAACTTCCCAGATTAAGAAAAGACATGAATCTACACATCCAAGAATTACACAAACTCCAAGCAGAATAAACTCTAAGAGATTCACACCAAGACATATTATAGTCAAACTGTCATAAGCCAAAAAAAAAAATCCCGAAAGCATTGAGAGAAGTGACTCATCACACACAAGAGACTCTCAGTAGGATTATAACCAATTGGCTTCAAAAATCATGGAGGCCAGAAGACAGTGGATTAGATTACATATCTAAAATACTAAAAGCAAAAAAACTGCTAACCAAGAATTCTGTTTCCAGCAAAACCATCCATCAAAAATGAAGGCAATACTAACACATTCCAGATAAACAAGAACTAAAGAAGTTAATCACTAGTAGATCTATCCTACAAGAAATACTAAAGGAGTTAATTAGATAGAGTTAACTAATCTATGATGTATATGTACGTTAAAACATCATGTTGTACAAAATAAGAATGTTATTTGCCAATTTTTTGAAATACATTTAATAAATAAAAGTAGATACAGTTGTCCCTCAATATCCATGGGGATTGGTTCCAGGACCCACATAGACACCAAAATCCATGGATGCTCAAGTCCCTTCTATAAAATGGCATAGTATTTGCATATAACCTATGCACTTTCTCCTATATATTTTAAATCATCTCTAGATTACTTAAAATACCTAATAAAATGTAAACGCCCTGTAAATAGTTGTTTATTTTTTACTTGTATTGTTTTGTATTATTGTATTGTTACTTTTTATTGTTTTTTCTTTTTGAATATTCTTGATCTGTAACTGGTTGAATCTGTGGATGTGGAACTCATGGATACAGAAGGCAATTGTACTATCTTTCTGGGCTTTGCATATAATCCCTTAAGAAATGATTTAAAAGGAGTCCTCCAGACTGAAATAATAAGACACTAGACAATAACTCAAAGTCATATGAAGAAATAAAAAACAACAATAAAGGTGGCTACATAGGTATATATATGTCAGTAGTATTGTATGTTTGGTTTGTAATTCTTTTTCTGACATGATTTAAAAGACAAATGTGTGAAACAATAATTATGAATCTGTGTTAATGGGCAAGCAATATATAAACATGTAATTTCTGACAACAAAATAAAAGGAGTAGAGTTGTAAAAGAGCAGAGTTTTTGAATACTATGGAAATTAAGTCAGTACTAATTCACACTTAACTATTATAAAGTTAAGATATTAATTGTAATCTCCAGTATAACCACTAAGAAAAAGTTAAAAAATATACCAAAAAAAAAAAAAGGAAAAAGAAGGAAATCAAAATGGGACACTCAAAAAAATTAATCACAAAAGAAGGCATTAATGGAAAAATTGAAGAACAAAAGTTGTAAGATTTTCTTCTAGAATTTTTATAGTTTCATGCCTTACGTTTAAGTCTATTATCCACCGTGAGTTGATTTTTGTGAGAGGTGAAAGATGTGGATCCTGTTTCAATCTTCTACATGTGGCTATCCAATTTTCCCAGCATCATTTATTGAAAAAGGATTCTTTTACCTAGTGTATGTTTTTGTCTGCTTTGTCAAAGATTAGATGGCTATATAGGACGGTTTTATATCTGGGT
This sequence comes from Propithecus coquereli, assembly GCF_000956105.1. NCBI lineage: Eukaryota > Metazoa > Chordata > Mammalia > Primates > Indriidae > Propithecus > Propithecus coquereli. The sequence continues at coordinate 12,020,876 of NW_012153174.1, forward strand.
TCTCAGTTCTGTTCCATTGGTCTATGTCTCTGTTCTTGTGCCAGTACCATGCTGTTTTAGTTACTATAGCCTTGTAGTATAGCTTGAAGTCTGGTAAATTGATGCCTCCCAATTTGTTCTTTTTGCTTAAGATTGCTTTTGCTATATGGGATCTTCTCTGGTTCCATACAAAGCATAGAATTATTTTTTCTAAATCTGCAAAAAATGATGTTGGTAATTTAATAGGGATGACATTGAATTTATACATCACTTTGGGTAGTATAGACATTTTAACAATGTTGTGAAACCTCTTATAGACATTGGCCTAGGCAAAGAATTTATGAACAAGACCCCAAAGATAATCACAGCAACAACAAAAATAAATAAATGCGACCTGATCAAATTAAAAAGCTTCTGCACAGCCAAGGAAATTATCACAAGAGCAAACAGACAACCTACAGAATGGGAGAAAATATTCACATGCTACACATCCAATAAAGGGCTGATAACTAGAATCTATATAGAACTCAGGAAAATCAATAAGAAAAAATCAAACAACCCTATCAAAAAGTGGGCAAAGGACATGAACAGAAACTTTTCAAAAGAAGACACAATAATGGCCAACATACATGAAAAAATGCTCCACATCTCTAATCACCAGGGAAATGCAAATCAAAACCACAATGAGATATCACTTATCTCCAGTGAGAATGGCTTTTATCAAAAAGTCCCAAAACAATAAATGTTGGTGTGGATGCGGAGAGATAGGAACACTCATACACTGCTGGTGGGACTGCAAACTAGTACAACCTCTGTGGAAAGTAATATGGAGATACCTCAAAGAGCTACAAGTAAACTACCATTTGATCCAGCAATCCCATTACTGGGCATCTACCCAAAGGAAAAAAAAAGACATTCTATAAAAAACAACATCTGCACTCGAATGTTTATAGCAGCACAATTCACAATTGCAAAGATATGGAAACAGCCCAAGTGCCCATCAATACATGAGTAGATTAATAAAATATGGTATATGTATACCATGGAGTCCTACTCAGCCACAAAAACAATGGTGATCTAGCACTTCTTGTATTATCCTGGATAGAGCTGGAGCCCGTTCTACTAAGTGAAGTATCACAAGAATGGAAAAACAAGCACTACATGTACTCACCATCAAACTGGTATTAACTAACTTAACAGACCAACACTATGTGCACATATAGTAATAACATTCATCAGGTATCAGGCAGGTGGGAGGAGGGAGGAAGGGATGCATATATTCACACCTAATGGGTGTAGTGCACACCATCTGGGGGATGGACACATTTGAAGCTCTGACTTGCATGGGGCAAAGGCAATATATGTAACCTAAACATTTGTACCCACGTAATATGCTGAAATAAAAAAAAGTTTTGAGATTTATAGAAAAGAAATTGCAAAATGGCAGAAGTGAGTCTTTTTTTAATCAGCAATTACTTTAAATATAAAGGGATCAAACTCCACAATTAAAAGGCAGAGATCAAAAGAATGGATAAGAAGAAATATAATCTAATTACACAGAGACTCAACTTTAGATCCAAAGACACTAATAGGTTGAAAGTGAAAGGGTGGGAAAAGATATTCCAAGCAAATAGTAAGTAAAAGAGAGCTGATTTTACTATGCTAATGTCAGATAAAATAGAGTTTAAGAAAAAAATTTAGGAGAGATAAAAAATTATATATATATATATATATATATCAATAAAAGGGTCAATCCATCATAAATATATAACAATTATAGACATATCATACATTACAAATACCCAAAATATATAAAACAAAAAGTGACAGACTTGAAGGAAGAAATAGTCTTAAAAACATATCTGAAGACTTCAATACCCCACATACAATAATGGATAGAACTAGACAAAAGATCAATAAAGAAATAGAGGACTTGAACAATGGTATAAAACAACTAGACCTAACAGACATATACAGAGCACTCCACCTTATAGCAGCAGAATACACGTTCTCAAGTGCACATAGATCATTATCTAGCATCGGCCATATGTTAGACCACAAAACAAGTCTCAATAAATTTTAATAGATTGAAATCATACAAAATATCTTTTCTAACGGCAATGGAATAGATGTTGAAATTAATCACAGAAGGAAAACTGGAAAGTTCACACATATGTGAAAATTAAGCGATACACTGTTAACCAACCAATGGACCAAAGAAGAAACTACAGGTAAAATTAGAACATACTTTGAGATGAACAAAAATGAAAACACAACACACCAAAATCTATGGGATCCAGTGAAAGCAGTGCTCAGAGGAAAATTGATAGCTATAAATTGAAAAAGAAAAAAGGTAGCAAATGAATAACCTACCTTTAGACATTAAAAAACTAGAAAAACAAGAGCAAGCTAAACCCAAAGCTAGGAAAAATGACAAAATAAAAATTAAACTGTAGTTAAATGAAATAGAGGATACAAAAACAATAGAATAAACAAAACCAAAAGTGGGTTCTTTGAAAGGGTCAACAAAATTGACCAACCTTTAGCTAGACCGATGAAGAAAAAAATGAGAGAAAAATCAAGTTACTAAAGCCACACATAAAAGTGGGGACGTTACTACTAATTTTACAGAAATAAAGAGAATTACAGTAAAATACTTTGAATAATTATACACCAACAAATTAGATAACCTAGATGAAATGGACAAATTCCTAGGAACACTCAAACTACCAAAACTGACTCAAGAAGATATAGAAAATTGGAACAGACCTTTAACACATAAAGTGATTAATAAGCAATCAAGAAAAGAATGAAAAGAAAAGGAAGGAAGAAAGGAAGGAAGGAAGGAAGGAAGGAAGGAAGGAAGGGAGGAAGGAAGGAAGGAAGAAACTACCAAGAAGACAAGAAGACTAGACTGGGACCAAATGACTTCACTGGTGAATTCTACATCTAATGAATTAACACCAAACTCTTCTCAAACACTTGCAAATACATAGAAGAAGAAAGGATATATCCTAACTCAGTCTATGAGACTAGCATTAACATTCTACCAAAGCTAAAGACATCATAAGAATAAAACCTCTAGATCAATATCCCTTATGGATACACAAGCAAAAATCCCCAACAAAATACTAGCAAACCAGATCTAGCAGCCTATTAAGAGGATTATGCTTCACGACCAAGTGTGATTTATCCCAGGAATGCAAGAGTGGTTCAACATATAAACAATCCATCAATTATACTGATATGACATTAATAGAATGGAGAAAAAAACCACATGATGATCTCAATTGATGCAAAAACGGCATTTGACAAAATTCAATACCATTTCATGATGAAAACACTCAGCAAACTGGAGATAGAAAGGAACTTCCTTCACATGATAAAGAACATTTAAGCAACTAGGCAGAGGTGATGGATGCACAACACGGCGAATGCACCAAATGCCACTGAACATTACACTATAAATGGTTAACTTTATGTTATGTGAATTTTACTTCAACAAGAAAAGGAGGAGGAGGAGAAAGAGGTAGACTCAGCAGAGCACCTGCGACCATGATGAGCAAGGCTGATAGGTTTCCTGCTCTTGCAGGACTGAAATTCTAACGCAGCAGACACATAAGCAAAGAAATAATGAACATGTGTGGAAAATTTACTATGTGCCAGGCACTATTTTGAGCACTTTGGGTACAAAATCATGAACTCCTCAGAACTTTCCAGTGAAACAGGTTATCTTCTTTTTATAGCTAAAGAAACTGAAGCACAGAGAGAGAGAATGCCTTGCCCAAAGTCAAGTAGTCAAAAAGTGGCAGAGATAGGATTTTAAGCCAAAGAACCTAACTTTGGAGATTACTTTCATGACTATTATACTACAATGTCGCAACTCTGGGGAGGGAAAAATAAAGCTGGGTATGGAGATGGCACTGCTGAAATTCCTAAGTACTCTACTGACATACATTTTAGTTGCTATAATTAAATCTGGCTGCTACACATTACGATTGAAAAAAGTACACGGTAAATAGTCTGAAGGGTTTTAAGGGAACTTGGAATATCCAACTTGGCCTGTGCTTACTTGAGATAAGAATAGATATAGCAACAAATAGAGAACCAAATCCAGCTAAAATTCACATTGTTAACCATATGTCAAAAGTAATTTTTAAACTTCTTATTGGAATCACTGACTTACATAAATTAGTATAAGAAATGAATTTAAGTATTATCAAGTCCAACTCCATTGTTCTATAGTTAAGGAAAGAATTTCAGAGAGGCTACTATAAATAACTTGTTTCTTTGTGGCAGAGTTTATACTCCAGTTCGCTGAATCTTAACCTGTCAGTCGTTCAGCATATTGTGCCCATAGCTACATGGATTTCAGAGAGTCAGTAGGCAAAATAATTTTAAATGCATATTTATATGAAATACTTAGGTTGAACTTTTTTATAAGCATATATATGTTTAAAATATTTATATGTATGCTTCATTCAAGCTACGTAATTAAATATAAATAGATTATGGTACATTTTTTCACATTTCTGCTTTTGCGTTGTAACACAATATTGCAATATTTGGATTTCAAATACTGCAAAAAAAATTATTATACCTAAACAAACATTTCCTCAAAATATGAAAGGAGATGGTGATGAGAAAATAGAAATAAGAGCTAGGAAATCCACAGCACCTTGGAAAAATCAAATGAACTTAGGCAAATTTTAGGCACTATTAAGTCTTACTAAATCCAAACAGGTGTTGCTAAGTATTTTTCTGTTTATTTTATTCCCATGTGTTAGAAGGAAAATGTCACCCATATGTGTTTAATTCAAATTTACTGAAGCTGAGAATAATATAATTGTTGAGGAGTTATTTAATGCCTGGTAAGTTTTTTGAGTTTTACAAAGCCCTGTTCCCTCTGAACGAGTGGTGTTTTGCCAGCACAGAACAGAACTTGAACGGGGGGAGGGCAGATTGAGTTTGGTTCTAAACTTAGAGCACACAAATTTGAGTGACTGCCAAGCTTGCCGAAATGTGTTTTCTCCAATCTTCTTAAACTGCATGAGGATTTCAAAGAAAAAATTGTAAAGCCTTCCATTGTGAGTTTTACCTTACCATTGACTATTTCCTGAATTAAAAACCACGTATAGGCTTATGATATATTTTATCAGGTCCTGGTCTCAGTATATTTCACTGCAGTATGTTCTCCCACCCCCAAGAAATGCTATATTGAAATATTTTTAAGCCTATGTAGTTTCCTTTATTTATATATAAAATAGATTATCCCTGGCCATTGTGCTCTAGAAATTAATCTACCATCAAAGGAGAAGCAAGAAGTGGGCCAGGAAAATATTACATAAAAAGACAATACTTAATCAATAAGTTCCTAATTTCTGATCACACCAGAGTCTCATGATTCACTGGAGTCTTGAGGGAGATGGGAAAGTATGAGTGAAATCAGCAGATTGATCCAGACATATGGAAGCCGTGAAGACGCCGGAGAGTGGGAGAAGGGAGGGAAAGGACATTCAAAACAAGGGGCCATGTCGATCGGTTCACTCACTGCCAATAAGCCGGAAAACATGTCATGGAGAATCTACCATTTAAATGGGATGACATTTAAATAATTCCTTTTGTTCATGTTTTTGAGACTTCTCTATAATTCATAAGGCAGTATGAATTATTTTGCATATTTCTTTCCCTTTTAACAACTTTTTTCACCTAATTTCAAATCTTAATCTTTGCATTGCAGTTAAACGGTGCTAAGAAATATTAAGGAGGCTCACAGAGGAAGAAAGAGTTGACATCTTCAAGAACAGATTCTTTAATTAGTAAAAAAAGTATTTGGGATCATGCTGAGAGGTGAGGTTTTATTTCTAGATTTAATTTATTAATGATCATTTCAACTGATTAAGAATCAGATCTTTATTTCCATCTCTGCAATTCCAAGCATTTGTTGCTTTCACACTTCAATTTTTTTTTCTTTCAGGATGAAAACGCAATATGTCCAGAAATAATTTTTCTATAGGTTAGGTTAATTGTTGATATTAATATATCTATGTTCTTTACACTTTGAGCCAATAGTCTAGTTCAAAACTTTTAAAACACTACCTAGCTCTTAATTTATCAAAAAAAGAAGATTATAAAATCAGCTTTCATTTCATGCTATTAGAATGAATATGAACGTGGAATGTTTTCCCAGTCAATTCAAGTTAGCCAACAGTTGCACTGACGGTCACTTTTGCAAATACAGTAATGTGACGCCGTTTCACAGACATTCGAAAATTACTCCCCCATATTGATATGGAAGGTATATTGCATAAATATAAAAAAGGTAAGCTACTATATTTTTAAAGGCAGATAAAATTAGTCTCATCGAGCAATTTTGCCAGAAATCAAATCAAACCAAGAAAGGCTTAATTAGCAGCCAGCAGTCTTAGGTAGCGTAATTAGGTGAGGGCCACTGCTATCAGGATGCCTCAGTCCAAATGCATCAACCTGCAACATTAGGCAAATTTATCTTCTGTTTGCCTAGCTTTTCCTCATTCATAAAATTAGACAATCATAGTACAGCCTCAACCTACAAACAGGATTGTTGTGAGAATTAAGTGAATTAATACTTAGGATAATGCCTGGCACACACAGTAAGAGTCTCACTCTTGTTAGGTAGTATTAAGCGATAGATTTTCCCATGGAATTCAGCAAATATAATTTTTCAGTCCTGACGTGTTGCTGAAGACCCAAGAAATCCTTGGCATATGGCTATTTAAGTTTTGTTACTCAAACCAGTATTGGGTAGATGTCTCCGAGCTGTTCCTTCCAGCACTTTGAGCCAGCAGCACACAGGCCATCCTGTAGAGTTGTTCGTACACTCAATGCCGTTGGTACCCACAGTCCACATCCTCTGGACGTCAGCATCAGGCATCCTTCTCCTCTGAACTCCTCCCTAAAGTACGACTGGTCGTACTTTACCAGAGAGGTGTGTTAAAAATCTCCCACAATGACTATAGATTTGTCTATTTCACCTGTATATTTGGCCATTTTCTTACTTCATATATTTTGAAGCTATGATACCAAGAGCACAGACATTTAGAATTTTTAAATCTTTCTGGTGAATTAGCCCATCTTAAGTTATTTAGTAATATCTTCCCAGCTGTTTTCTTTTAGTCTTTTATATATCTCTCATGCTCAGCCTGTTAATTAGTAAAACAATCATATAAGATTGGTTACTATTTTGTGGCCTCTGTATGAATTATGCACACTATTGAGAGCTTTATGCCGCATATTTTTAAGTATACCATTATTTTTCTGGATAGTTACACTGGCAAAGTATTGTGTTTTTATCATAATATCAGAATTGGCTTATAATATTTCATCTAGCAGTGCCTGTTCATTCATGAATGCAACACACATTAAGCATGTTGTATGTGCTAAGCCTCAGCTTAGAAACCCAAATAAGGAACCCTCCTGTCCCTCAGTTTGGTTACAACCCAACAATGTAGAAGAATTCAAGTGGGTTTTTCCAAGGACTATATTACTATTCACTGTATTATAGTTGATACTAATTGTATGTATGTAGAGTTTTTCTATAACTTCAGAACTTTTATAACAACCACAATCCAGTTTTATAAAAGTAAGGCCAGTCCTAATTCTAGGTGCTAAAGCATGTCTCTAGAAAGACCATTCTATGAAGTAAGGAAATATAGGAATTGCTGGCAAAAGTCACATGGCTCTATCAAAACATTGCAGTATCTGCCATTGTTCAAGATCTGCACAACTTGAGAGGATGGTGGCACCAATTACATACGAATGCTCTCGGGGCACTTTCTGGACATTATGGATTGTTTGACCACATGAAACAGTCTTTAAGCTGTTGTTTCAGACAGTTTACACTCTATCGCTAGTTTCTAAAATAAAGCCTGACGTGAAGTTTCACCAATAATTAGACAATGATGCAGCATTGCCTTGGTCCCTTTCTACATGCATTTCTTACATACTTGCAAACCTTTGCTTTTTTTTTTTCCTTTTCGTCCTCTAATAAATCAGCCTGTATTGAAAAAAGCATTGAAATACGAAAACCTAAGAAGATTTCATTAGACTAGCTCTGCAAAGAAAAGAACTCTGGCTGCTGGGTGAGTGGGAATCAGGCGTGAGGATCAGCATGTCTCTCCCACTGCCTTCCACGACCTGTGCAACCCTCTTGCCCAGGACTGCTCGCCTGCACATGAGTGAGCACAACCAACACACACTTGTGGGTGTGTGGAAATGCTAATTTTGCACATATGCACTTCAGACACTATTTGAAAGAAATAACAGATTGATTTATGTGGAGTAAATCAAGAAATTTCAAATGTTCTGTTATCATGATGACCAAATCCACTGACATCAACATGTATTTTCACTAAATTAAGAGGCATCGCCAGACACATTATGGCTGTTAAGTGAGCTTAACCGTCTTTTCTTGCCCAAGATTTTGGCAGCCACAGTGGTGGTGAGGGTGACCGTCAGAAGAACTGGTGTCACTCCCTGCCATGGAGACTGCAACATTGTGTGTCTTCAAGTGTAATTTACTCCCGTAGAAAGTTCCTTCAGACCTTTTTTTCACATGTATGCACAAAAACATGATAACAGAAAAACAAACACGAACTAATAAAGCCCAGCACTTACAAAACGCTTTGTATGATGTGCATGTCTAATGAATTTTTTCTAATTGAGCATTGTCATATTAGTTTGCAGACAAAGAAACAGAGTTTCAACAAAGGTAAGTGAGTAATTCAGGCTGTAGCAAGAACCAGGATTCTATGACTGTATCTTCCCGTTCAGTCACTGCAAATCAGTCACTGCAAAACTGGAGGATGTGTTTTATAACTACTTGGAAGAAAAACCAGGAATTAAGAGCTAGAAATCTATTCCAAACAGAATTAAAGGAAATGGAGGTGTTCCTGGTAAAAACATTTCCTTAAAAAATTATGTGACTAAAAAGTGTTCTAAACATAACATATACTAGTAACTTTCCTCATAGCAAGTGATTCTTTTATAGGCAGAAACTAGTTTTGTTTTTTTTAAAAAAAAAAAACCTTACATTATTTATTTTCATGACTATACTATAACATATCAATCAAGATAATAGTTTGCAAATATTTAATACTTACCAAATGCCAAGCAAAATTTTAAATGGGTCTCATAGATAACTTCACTGGACATCACAATAGCCTTTGAAGGAATTACCATTTTTGTTCCCACTTTACAGAGGAAGTAGATGAGATTCAGGAAGGGCACATAACTTGTCCAGAATCATTCTGCTTCTAAGAGGTTGAGGTGGGACTTGAACCCAGAGACCCTATCTCTAGGACCAATCACAATCGATCCTGCACTCTGGACACCAGCCCAGAACTCACTGTTCTGCTGCCTCCACAGGTTCTTCCCCACCTTGTGAGCCTCCCCTTCTCTGGCCTCTTTCTGTTTCAGTGTGGCCCCTACGCAACACCGCTCCTACGGCAAGTATAGTCCTCTTTTTAAAACATGAATCCTGTCACGTTTCCCCTCCCCTCGGCCCAGAAAGCCCTGTCTCTCCTTGCAACTTCATTTCTGTTCCAATCACACTGTGCTTCCAGCTCTTCCATGAATAAGTCGTGTTCGTTTTCTCTCAGGGCCCTGGCGCTTGCTATTTCCCTTGCCCAGACTATCTGTCCAGTGCGACTCACAGCACTCGACCCCTGGCTTCACGGGGTAACTCCTCACGTTACCTTCTCATAGAGGCCTTTGCCATCCCTTGTGGACACTGTGCAAAGGGCACCCCCATTGGCTTCCTTGTTGGCTATTTCCTTACACTGCTGCTGTTTTCATCATTGGATTTAATATTACCTGATATTATCTTATGGTTTGCATTTATTTGTTAATGTGTTTATCATTTTACCATTAAAAAGTAAACCCCATGAGTTTGGGGACTTCGTGTCATTCATTACACTATATACCCCAGATCTAGAAAAGTGAGGGGAAGACAGTGAGTGAAGATAATTATGGGTTGAATAAACCAATTAAAGAGTTACAATATTCTTATGATAAATATTAAGAAATTGTAATCACTATGAGATCAAATGGTATAAATATAGAAAGGTCATTGATACATGTTGCAATTTTCTTTCCAGGAAATTCATGTGATGATTATTACATTAAATTTAAATCATCGAACACATTGAAGAATCCAACCAAGAAGAGTAACTAAAGAGAGGGGCAAAGGCTTAAGGCCATACAACCCAGATACCAATTAGTGTCTGGCCCCATCTCCTAGACCTTATTTTTTCAATGTGACTAATGGCTGAAGTTAAACAAACCTTACTAAACTGACAGGCTTCAGGGATAGAGAGAATGACCACTGAAAAACGGTGCTTGAGCCTTTAGCCACTGATCACCTTCCACTCCACAGTCTATGGTCCTAACCTCAACTAAGATCTCAGATCTGGAGGAGGAAAGCCAATGACTGCAATGTTTTCTTGACCTTTAATCAAATATTTTGATTGACTATGTAAAAATTAGTAGCCTACTAAGCTTATTGACAAGATATCTGAGCTAGTGTTTCTGTAGAATTATAACATAATTTTCACTTTGGAGTTTAATATTAAGATTGGGTCTGGTCTATTTCTTTAGCTCATAAGGCCTCAGATTTCCTAGATGCATGATATCTGTTTTCTAAGAATAAATTGCAATGCCAATCTCTTGTAGGAAATGTTCCAGCAAGTCTTATATGGGATTCCTGCCTCTCAGTGCACACTTAGTTGTTTTTTTCATTAAGCATTCCCAACACCCAAAAATAGAAAGGAAAAAACTATTTGTCATTAAAAAAAACAGTGTCAGAAAAACTGCTGTTTAATTTCTAAAAGAAGGAAAATAGTCTTAAATGTTTTGACAGAGAACAAAATTCACAAACAAATGGAGAATTTGTGAATAACAACAAAATTTGGAGAAATATTACAACCCAAAAATGTTCACCAGCTGCCTAGAAATCAAAATGCTGGTGTTTCTTGTGGATGATTTAGTTCCACAACACAACGATTACAAGAATCAATAGCAAATGACCTAAAAAGACATATTAGTTAAGGCAGGCTAAAGTGATATGGACTAAAGGGCCCCAAAATGTATCACATGCAAACATAATGGACGCTTAGTTTTTGCTCATGTAATAGCCGAGGCAGAGCTGTCGGTCAGTGGGAGCTCACTGCCACACGGCGACTCAGGGATCCAGGCGTCTTCACACCGTGACCCCCCACCCCTTAGCGCTTTCAGACCAACAAGAAAGAAAAGAAGCTGGAGACTTCGCAGCACTTCTACAGCCTCAGCCTGGGCGGGGTCCACTTCTCTCCCTCTCACATCCCATTCCACTGTGGAGAAACCGTCGTCTGACCAGACCCAACAGCACAAAGGGCCGGGGAATGCAGTCCTTCACTGGACAGCCACATCTCTGCAACCACTGCTCACGAAGAAAGAGAAAAACAGGTTCTAGCGACCAAAGGCCAGATGTGCCGAAGGTATCAAAAGATAGGCACCATTTATTAATAATGAGAATCTGAATGAAAACTGTATTTCTATGATGTGGCAGAGACTGCTAATTACCTCCAAATGAATTTTTCCTCTTTTTCTATTATATTAGGACCCCTAAATTCCAACCAGGCACATGATCCCCCAGACTGAAGACACATTTCCCAACCTCCCTTGCATGAATAATTTGCTGTGATCCCGTCCCTAAGTTCTGGCAAAGGGAACAGCATGGAAGTGGAGGGCGCTATCTCTGAGTCACGTCCTGGGGAGAGAGGGGAGCACTCTCTCCCCCTGCAGACGGGATCGTGCATGGCGTGCAGGCCACCTGGGGCTCCACTGACGGGGGCCAAACCCTTGGTACCCCTGTGCAGAAAGATTCGAGGGGCCCTGATTCTGACAACATCCCAGCCTGCTTATGCTCAGACAGTTAAATGAGAGAGAAATACACTTCTATCTTGTTTAAACCATTGTTTTTTTATAAATCTCCAAGACGGATGCCAAACCTATAATTAATACATATGGCAAACAATATGGAATTCTGTTCATCCCCGATTCAACATATAAAATGTCATAAAAAGGGAAAGAAGAAAAGGAACGTGGCCAAAGATAGAAAATATAAATGTATTGATTCCAGTCATACAACACACATTAAACTAGATATCAGTGCCCTTTTTCATTAAACGCGTAACTACTGAAGGTGAGATAATAATCAGAAATAATCACCCTCCCTGCTCAAGGGCCAAATTCATCCTTATCATGTGCATGAAAAATGCTCCATGGTTTATTCAAATAATTGCCCGAAACTGTTCTGGAGGGTTTCTCTGTATTTCCCGAGACTCGAACGTGGCAGTATTTGCCAGAGGACGATTCGCCTTGTCTGACCAACGCGGGTTTCGGACACATTCACATCGCACGGTCACCCACCGCTCACAGACAGACACTCGTGCGCACACACAGTGGAGGAAAACTCTTAGAGCTAATCATGCACGTGAACTACACTGAAGATAAAACTCCCGGCCTAACAGGAGCACAACTCTGATTTTGCATTTGGCCTTGTTGTAAGGGAGGACCAGGACCGCTGCTGCGCAGGCCCGGGGTGAGGGGCTTCCAGAGACGGCCAACAAGACATAAAGAGAAGGGCCAAAGGGTCTGACCTCTGAGAGGAGACAGAAGGATGGAAGCAAAGGCCTAAAGAGAAAATTTCCTCAGGCCTTTGATAAGGATGTTCATCAGGAGGGCATGTGCGTGCATATGCCTGTGCGTGTGTGTGTGCCCGCGCATGTGCTCGGAAACGACAACACAAATGCCATGATTTATCCAGGGATCAGGCCTCCTCTGGTCTAGAGATTCCACAGACAAAACGTCTGAGGTACATGGATGATGAAGTTAAAATTGAACGTTATTTAAATAAACACACTGCCAGCATCAAACAGGCTGCCTCTGCCTCTGTGGAGACAATGGTCCCTTTCTCAGCAACCCCCTGCCTGTGGGTGCTCTTACCGTCACCTGCCCTTTCTCTCTGCATTGCTGACAAGATGTTGGTGACCACAAACCCAGTTTCCTACCTATATAGGTCCCCAGCCAATTAGTGTGTGTGTGTGTGTGTGTGTGTGTGTGTGTCTGAGAGAACGAAGCAGACTGATTCTGTCACGTGGAAAAGGAGGGATATGTCTCTATGTTTTCATTTGCAAACATGATGGATTTTACACTAGGGTCACGCTTGGGCTTTAGAGTCAGACAGAAATGGATTAAAATCCTAATACAACAAGAGCCAACACTTACGTGCCTGCTACTTTATAAATGTATAGACACACACATATATATAAATAAACCTATGAATCTTCAAAACAGTCCTGTGCAGTGGGTTCTACTGTTACCCTCTTGTTCAAACAGGATTTGAATCTGCACAATTTACCATTAGGATCTATGGTGCCAAACACCTTGCTACGTTGCACAGTGAGCTGTGTGTCTCGGAGCTCTTAGCTTCCTGGGTAAAACGAGGTAAAGAATAAGGTCTACCCCATAATATTCCTGAAAGAATTTAATGAGCTAATCCTAATAAAAGTTCCTTCTGAGAGCAGCTCTTGGCATATAGAAAGTGGCCAATAAATGTCAGCTAAAAATAAACTAGCTTATGCAAACCAATCCATTTGGTTATTGGACATCAGTTTATTGTTTAACAGGCTTCCATGTATGACAATGATGCTTTCAAAGCTGTGCCACATTGTGCATATGGTGTATGATTGAAAAGACACCCAGATATTAGATGCCATTAAGGAATTATTGTTAATTTTAGGTGAGATAATAACAGTGTGATTATCCAAGAAAATGTCCTTTTCTTGAGATGCATACTGAAGTGTGTTGACTAAAATAACATGATATGCCTTAAATTTCTCCAGCATTCAACCAAAGGACAGGAAATGGTGGAATAAATACAATCATGTGCCACACAGCAACGCTTTGGCCAACAGTGGACTGCAGATTCGGAGGTGGTTCCATAAGATTATAATAAAGCTGAAAGATTCCTATGGTCTAGTAACGCTGCAGCCATCCTAATGTTGTGGTGCGACACAGCACTCACATGTTTGTCGTGGGGCTGGTGCAAACAAACCTACTATGAATTATATACAGCACGTCACAACTGCTAACAACAGTAAAAGACTGTGTTAGTGGTTTATGTATTTACCACACTATATTTTCTATCATTATTTTAGAGTGTACTCCTTCTACTTATTAAAAAAAAAGTTAACTGTAAAACAGCCTCAGGCAGGTCCTTCCGGAGGTATCCTGAAGAAGGCATTGTTGTCATAGGAGATGACAGCTCCGTGCATGTTATTGCCCCTGAAGACCTTCCAGGGCGACAAAACGTGAAGGTGGAAGACAGTGACGTTGATAATCCTGACCCGTACAAGCCTAACTAGGCTAATAATGTGTGTGTTTGGGTTTCAGCTTTTAGCAAAAAGGTTTAAAAAGTAAAATAAGGACATAAAGAAAATATTTTTATACAATATGCACAATGGGTTTGTGTTTTAATCTATGTGTTATCACAAGAGTCACACAGTTAAAAAACGAAAAAGTTTATAAAGTAAAAAGTTACAGTCAGCTAAGGTTAATTTATTATTGAAGGAATAAAGTTTTTGAATAAATTTAGTGCAGCCTAAGTGTCCGATGTGTATAAAATCTATGGGAGTGTGCAGCACTGTCCAGGCCTTCACGCTCACTCGCCGCTCACTCGCCGCTCACCCAGGGCAACTTCCAGCCCTGCCAGCCCCGTTCACGGTAACCGCCCTATGCAGGTGCACCATTTTTTATCTTTTATAGTGTGTTTTTGCCGTGCCTTTTCCATGTTAAGCTATGCTTAGATACAAAAACACTTACCACTGTGCTACTGCTGCCTAGTGTTCAGCACGGTAACATGCTGTACAGGTGTAGCCCGGGGAACAGGCTGTACCACGCAGCAAAGGTGTGTCGCGGGCTGTGCCACCTAGCTTTGTGTGAGCACACTCTCTGAGTTCGCACAATGACGAAATCGCCTAACAACGCATCTCTGAGAATGAACCCCTGCTGTTAAGGGATGTTACAAAGCTGGGTGATGGGTCCATGAATGTTTATTGTACTATGTATCTTTAAATTTTTTCAAAATGAAAAATTAAAAGAAAAATAAAAAAGCGCACGTGAAAAGTGCTGTAGATTCCCTCAGCAGACACTGCGGCTCGGGGTCAGGGGCTCTGCAGAGGCTCCTCGGCTACAGGGCTGCAGGGGGGACAGAGCTCTGGGGTCTTGCCTACCTTCAACCGGAGTTGCTCACTCACACCCGTCGTCCCCGTGGAAAGCCACACGAGGGCTTGTCTCCCAGGAAGGAGGAGAGGACAAAGTCGCGTGACTCAGTAGGCCCAGGACAGAGGAAGGCATCATTCCAGTTCTTCCCTTCTCCCACCGTCAGACCGTGAGCCCTCCCACCTCCCGGAAGCCCACACTGTCACATCTCATGATACCAAATGACATCACACGCTACCTTCAATGGCACTGTTCTCTATCAGCTCCGAATCATTTCCCCTCATTTCCAGAAGATTTTAGCTCCTGGCTCACTGTGGCTGTGACGTGACCACCACCGTTCTGTCTTCACTGTTGGCAATTTCAATACAGGCGTAGAAGGGGCTTCTCGCCCCCTGGCCTCAGTTTCTCAAGTCCTCTGCTCCAATGATCTTGCCATTCACCCTTCCTCAGGGGCTCCCTCCCAGAGGCAAAGCCACAGACTCCCCACAAGCCAGTTTCCTGAGCCCCACTCTCTGAGCGCTGCCTGCTGTTACCTCCTCCAATACTCCCACCCCAAACCCTCCTGCACCTCTGCACCACCTGCCTTTTTCATTGATCTTCATGATCTTAATGTCCTCACTCTCCTCTTTTCCTAACTTAAGTTCCAAGGTCAGTTATTTTAATACATTCCTTAGATCTGCCCCCAACTCTGTTGTCTTTCCCTGGCTGTGATGTACTTGTTTGGCAAAACCACCCATTAAATCCAACCCTGTGCTGCTCGATCCCTGCGCCAGGTAGCTGAGCAAGGCTGGAGAAAAGCACGCAATCATGCTGAGCCAGCTCCCGCTGAATTCAGGAACAGGAGCTCTCCAGCGAGGCCTTCAGGCTGCAGGCTCCTACGTCCTCCTGGAGCATGCGCTCTTCCCACTCCTGGACAACCCATTCTAGCTTCTTCCTGCTCCTAACCCTCTAAGACCCCCTGCTCACCTCACTGTCAGGAGACAGTGCCTTCCACTTCACTGAGCAAACTCAATCAATCCAGAGAGAACCCTCAGGGCTCCTGTACTGGGTTGAAGAGCATCCTTCCAAAATCCATGTCTACCCAGAGCCCTAGTCGGAAATAGGCTCTTTGCAGATGTAATCCAGTTAAAAACAAGTTCATGGCGCATTACAGTAGGATGGTCCTTAATCCAGTATGATTGGTGTCCTTAAAAGAGGGAGAAGAGATACCAAGACACAGAGGAGACACACAGAGAGGACAACGCCACATGGAAACAGGAAAGAGGTGGGAATGATTTACCCACAAACCAAGCAACACCGGGGACTGCCGGCAACCGCCAGAAGCCAGGAGGGAGGCATGGAACACTGTCCCTCAGAGCCCTCCAGAGGAACCAACCTGCTAACATCATGATATCGGACTTCTGGCCTCCTGAATGAGGAAAGAATAAAATCCCATTGTTTGAAGCCACCGGTCTTTGGGACTTTGTTACAGCAGCCACAGGAAACTCGTGCAGACTCCACTCACGCACTCGGCCACAAGCATCCGCAGCCACGAACGCTCCCTCCCACTCACCGACTCGAACTCTCCAGCCTCCTCGTCAGGGCCAATCCCTTTTTGTCGGCTGCATCCTGTCTTTTCTCACTCACTCAAGAGCATTGTCTCTCTCATTACCCCTGTTTTTAAAATCTCTGCTGGATCATCCCCAACAGCACATAAACATGCTGTTACATCTCTCGTCTTAAAACCAAAATAACAAAATAAAACAAAATTTCCACTTGACTCCACCATCCCTGTCTGCCACCAACCTTTTGATCTGCTACCCTTTGCAGGAAAACTCCTCAAAACTGCTTTCTAGATCCATGTGTCGCCTCCCTCTCTCCCATTTTCTCCCAAAGCCACTCCCATTAGGCTTTCGCCACTCATGAAACTGTCCTTGCCAAGGCCACCAATGACCTGCACTTGACTGATGCAACGACCTAGTCTCAGGACTTATCTTTTACTGGACCACGAAGCAGCCCCTGACCCAGCCGTCACCCTCTCCATCCTCACAGTGCTGTCTTCACCAAGCCTTCAGGACAGTGCACTCTCTTGCTTCCCTTCATCACCAATGGTGTCTTCTCAGTCCCCTGTACCGGTTCCTCCTCCTTCCCCACGCACAGCTGTAGAATGCCCCAGCAGCGTGCCCTGGGTTGTCTTTCCTCTCTGTCCTCAACCCCGTGGTGACAGCATAGATTTAAATACTCTCTATATGCCGACAACATCCAAATGCACCTCTGCAGCCAAGACCTGCCTCCTGCCCTGCAGACTCATACCGACTGCCTGTGCGGAATCTCTCGTGGGTGGCCAGCACACACTGAGTCGACGCACTAGGCTGAGCTGCAGGTCCATCCCCTCTGGCCCCCATCAGTCCCACCTGCAGCCTTTCCCGTACTAAGGGAGGCAACTCCCTCCTCCTAGTTGCTCAAGTCAAAAGCGAGGAGTGAACCTTGCGTCCACTGCTTCTCTCACATCCCACCTCAGTCCCTCAGGACATCCATCTGGCTCTGCCCTCAAAGCACATCCAGATCCTGGCTGGCCAGACCAGCTCTGGCACTGCCACCTGTCTCTCACCTGGAGAGGCAGCGGCCCTTACATGTCTTCTTGCCTCCGCCCTTGTCCCACCCTCTACAACCTCTCCTCAGCACAGAAAGCAGAATACACCTGCTCAGCACCTGCAATGGTTCCCCAATCTGCTCAGAGTACAAGCCAAAGCTCTTACAGTGAACTCTCAGGTGTCAAGTGGTCCATCGCTGGGCATCTTCCTGACCAGCTCCCTCCCACTCCTCTCATGCACGGTTCGACACGATGGGCTCCTTTCTTGAACACACCAGGCTCACCCACAGAGTGGCCTTAGCTCTGGCTCTTTCCTTAGCCTCTGGCACTCTTCTCCCAGACACCAGGCTGATCCTCTCACCTCCTTCAAGTCTTTGCACAAACCTCACCTCCCCTCAAAATCCACACTGACTCCCCTACTTAACACCACAAACTACTTTTCACTCACCCCAGGGCTCTTCACTTCCCCAATCTACTCTACTCTTCCTTTTCATCCATAGTACGCATCATCTTCAAAAATATGTGGCCTGATTTCTGGTTTTAGGGGTCTCGTGATGGCGACAGACTCACACGCACTCCAACACACTCTCACCTGTGCGTGCGCGTGGGGCCGGGGTGCGTGGCGGAAGCTGACAAGTGCACGAGAGGGCGCGAGAGTGCGGGTTGGAGTGAGAGCAGCTAAGACCCGGGAAGGCGGCTCCGCGACGCCTCCGTGGAAGGAGCAGCATTTCGATGCAGGGTGCGCGGGCTTGCGACAGGCTGTTAGGACAGGCACGGGTGGCGCTGCACAGGCATCAAGCCCCCTGCAGGGAAGGTCTTTGCTTGGCTCACCATGTATCCCACACACCTCAAACAGAGCCCAGCACACAGAGAATTCAGCCCACACCTGTCCTCTAGAAAGAGACATAGGAAGGGGTCCAGGGGGAAGCTCCATCACTGACCTGGCTGAATCTGCAGTTACACAATCTAATTCTAAGGTAGTGAGTGGACTGCCTATCCTTTCAGAACACCTCCGTGAGTATAATCTCCGTCAATTTAGGCATTAGTAGGTTCAGGATTTTTATCCTTATTAAGTACTTGAAATGCAGCTAAACTCTGTTGCCAATTAATGAAATGTAGAACCATAAGTCTTAACTGGGGGTGCCCCCATCTGGGGGGAGCATAGGTACTGTCTTCTGGCAATGGATGTATCTAATGAGGATGCCATGTGCACTTGGAGGGAGACCAAGAGATCACCATAAGCATGGCTGAAAAAATTTGTTGAATCTCTATTAATACACAGAAAAAAATGGATGATGAAGGCCACAAAGCATTGCTGCACACAACATGGTTAAAATATTTCAACTTAGAAAAAAATAATTACATAAACTAAATGCTCACCATAGCCATTCAAATAATAGTCAGTAGAGAACCCACAGGACACCTAGCTTTGAGCAATATTCTTCTCTGGTGTGTGTGCCTCTACCTGTGACTCATTTCGTGCAACACACCTCATAACTCTAGATACATGGGGTGACTGAGAACTCGGGGTATTTAACTGTTTATTGCCCCATGAGTCGAGACAGGCAAATGATGGGGAGGAGCAGCCAGGAACAGTCGTGAAAGGAGAGCGCTGCACATTGTGGCTCATGAGGGGAGCCCACCCTAGAAAGAGCAAGGAAAGCATCTCAACACACCGATCATCCGAGAAAGGCAAATCAAAACTGCAATGAGATACTGTCTCCTCCCAGGGAAAATGGCTTTTGTCAAAAAGACAGGCAATAACGAATGCTGGTGAGGATGTGGAGAAGGGGAACTCTCGTACATGGTTGGTGGGAAAGTAAATAGTACAGCCACTATGGGGAACAGCATGGAGATTCCTCAAAAAACTAAAAATAGAACTACCGTCTGACCTCAAAACCCCACTGGTGGGTATATATCCTAAAGAAAGGAGTCAATATACAGAAGAGATAGCTGCACTCCCGTGTTTACTGCAGCACTACTCACAACAGCCAAAATGCGGATGCAACCTGAGCGTCCATCAGTGGATGAACGAATAAAGAAAACGTGGTATATGTACACAATGGAATACTATTCAGCCATAAAAAAGAATTAAATCCTGTCATTTGCATCAACATGGATGGAAGCGAAGGACAGTATGTTAAGTGAAATAAGTTAGGCACACAAAGACAAATTTCAAACCTTCTCACTCATATGTGGGAGCTAAAAAAAAAAATTGAACTCCTGGAGATAGAGAGCAGAGTGATGGTCACCAGAGGCTGGGAAAGGTAGCAAGGAGGGGAGAGATAAGGGGGGATGACTAATGGGTACAAGAATACAGTGGGGTAGAATGAATAAGATCTGGTATTCAGTAGCACAATAGAGTAACTACAGTTAACAATAACTTATTCTATATTTTAAAATAACTAAAAGAATAGAATTGTAATCTTCCTAACCAAAGAAACGATAAATGCTTGAGGTGATGGATACACCAATTACCCTGATTTGATCATTACACAATGTGTGCCTGTATCAAAACATCACATATACCCCATAAATATATACAACTATTATGTACCCATAATAATTAAAAATAATTTTCTTAAAAAAAGGAAGAGCAATGAGCTATTTATTGCTACAAAGAGTGTCCATTCTTATAAGAATGTCTATGCTAAACCCCAAAGCAAGGTGTGTGTGCATTGAGAATAACATGTTTTAATGTTCTCAAAGTATGTCTTTTTCCTAGTTTAGCCATGAGTGCAGACAGTCATGTGAAAAAGAGAACCAGATCTTTAGATATGCATTTATTTTAATCTTATTTCAAGTATCTTGGAACTTGCAAACAACCTGAGTACAATAAGCTTGGTGGGAGGCCTTGAGTTTTGTTATTGGAACTAATAAGAACGATTGACAGTGGTCAATTGGAAAACATCACTACTCAGAGTGTTTCCCACTAAATGATCTGTGGAACACTTCTAGGAGACCTTAAAATATATATATATAAAATATCATATATACAGTATATGTAATATAATATAATTATATATAAATATATTTATTATATAAATGTGTTGTTATATGTTTAATATAATATACAGTCACATATAATAAAGTATATAATCATATGTTACATCATATGTACATATACCATCTAAGTATAAGTTTTTCAAACATTGTGGAGGGCGAAACTCCACCTCTGACTGGTTTCCCTTTGTGCCATAACTTATCTGGTTAACTACTTAATCTGAATACTTTTAGTTTATAATATAGACTGAGTACTTAGAGAATTATTTACTACAATACTATTCTACCAATAATTTTTCAATGAGAGAATGTCACCCAAATATTGAATGCACCATTCACTCTTATCTTAATTTTCTTGACATTAGTATCAAACAATGTAATGACAAGCAAAACAGTCGTGTGTGACACGAGTAAGAACAATGCAGTAATTACAAACTGCTGCAAGCAATTGTCTTGTGTGTTTTTCATCATGCCTTTGATGCGTCATGATTCTTGCATTCTGTATATCTCATTAGAAATTTTGCTATCGATCAAATGTCGCCACACCGAGTAATGCTAGGCACCTGTTTTCCTTTAAAGTAAGAATAAAATCTATTTCTAAGACTAAAATGGATACAAACTTATACTAATAGGTGACTGTTTCCTATGCAACATTGACAATTGACCCTTAACAACACAAGTTTGAACTGCATGGGTCCACTTACATGCAAAAATATACTGGAAAATGTTTTAGAGATTTGCGACAATTTGAAAAAACTTGCAGATGAACTGGGTAGCCTAGAACAATTTGAAAAAACTTGCAGATGAACTGGGTAGCCTAGAAATATCTAAAAAATTAAGAAAAAGATATGTCATAAATGAATAAAATATATGTAGATACCAGTCTATTTTATCATTTATTACCATAAAGTAAATACAAATCTATTATGAAAAGTTAAAGTTTATCAAAACTTATGCACACAAACACTTACAGACCATACGTGAAGCCATTCCCAGTCCAGAGAAATGTAAATAAACATAAAGATGTAGTGTTAAATCACAACTGCGTAAAATTAAATGTAGTACACACTGTACTCCTGTAATAATTTCGTAGTCACCTCCTGTTTCTATTTCAGTGAACTCAACTGTTGCGAGAATTCGCTTAAAACGCCATGTGACACTCATCATCTCCATGTGAATAGTTCGTCTCTCCAGTAAATTGCATATCGCAGTAAAACGTGGTCTCTTGGTCCTCACATATTTTTCATTGTGTTTAGTGCAATACCGTAAACACTGACTAACCCCAGGGGACCCATGTGAAATGCCACTAGTGAAGCTGGAGGTGCTCCCAAGAAGCACAGAAAACTCATGACGTTACAAGAAAAAGCTGAATTGCTTGATATGGACCCGAGATTGAGGTCTGCAGCTGTGGTTGCTGCCACTTCAGACAGTTGATCCATCTTGTAAATTAGGCCGTATAAACTTATGGTATCAATTAATACAGTACAGTATGTAAATGCATTTTCTCTTCCTTACAATTTTCTCAATAACATTTTCTTTTCTCTAGCTTACTTAATTGCAAGAATACAGCATATAGTACATATACAAAATACGTGTTAATCCACTGTTTCTGTTACCCGTAAGGCTTCTGCTCAACAGTAGGCTTTTAGTAGTTAAGTTTTTAGGGAGTCAAAAGTTACATGTGGATTTTTGACTGCATAGGACAGGCGGCACCTCTAACCTTGCTCGTTCTAAGGTCAACTGTGCAATGCTGCACTGATCCACAGAGGAAGAACACAGCCACCTCCTCTCCTAAGATTCCCTGTGTTTTCTATCATTGTTTAAAATATTAGAGGTGAATCCCGGTCTCAGAGTTACAAACATCTTCCCATACGATATAGCACCCAACTCCATCCAGAAGAATCTAGCAAGCCTGGAAATGCCAATGCCTAAATTCATTCACTAAAAAAAACAAAAAGTATTGATCTCCTACTACAGACCTGGCAGTTTTTCTTATTTCCTGCCGTATCCCTCGTCCCTGACACTGCGGTTCTCGGGGGTTTGCAATTCAATAGGAAATGAGCATTGAGTCCGGTCTATTGACTACTGAATGAATGAACCTGGGCAATGCGCGCCCTGAGTGTTATGACAGGAAGGTGCCGGCTGTGCCCCCAGCCTAGAGGGGTAGGGTGCTGTGAAGGCTCCCTCTCACACTACTCCCAAGGCTCACCATTCCTTCTGGTATTTTCTCCCAACCTCATACAGAACAAGTGTTAAGAAAAAAGGCAGGTTGCACATGTGGTCAATAGGGAGGTGGCTTGATGAAGCAACATGGAACTCACGGCTCCCAAACTTTTCTGCTATCTGAAGCCTAATGGTCTGTACAAGTCCTCTTTATTCAGGAACCTGGGGTGGGAGAGGGCGAGGCACAGCCTCTGCTATCCACAGACTAGGAACGGGTACCCACCATAGAACTTTGGAGCCCTATAACTCCCATGCAATGAGAGGAATCATCCCACCTTCCACAAGATCGTCTCAGATGACTACAGACCTCTTCCCATGACAGAGATGGTGGGCACCGTGGCACAAAGAGCTGATTTACACGGCAGGTCGTGCTTTTCATGGTTTTCTGTTGTGTAGCTATGCCTCTCAAACTAGACAGAAAACGTGGATGGAGGGACTTTAATTTTTACCATCCATCTCGCAGGACATATCAAAAACTTCATAACTATTCAAAAATATTTACGAACTGGGTGGTCTTTATCAAAACCAATGTGTTTTAGTACATACTATTCATATTCTAAACTGGCCATAATATCTTGTGCCATCCCCCAAAAGCAAAGATTCTTGGATTCATCTCATCACTACAACATGTTAACTCATTACGTTAATAATTATCATACTCTGCTGGGCAGATTGTACCAGATCCTGGAATGTCATCAATTAATACTGAGCACTGAGTGTTATTAGTATGTGTTCTTGCTAATCAGGACTAGCATTCTCCCATCTGAGGCCAACCTGTGAGTATTTTCTTCAATCTTTCTCTAACTGCCTTCCAAACTGGAAATGCTATATTTGAAGCACATTAATCACAAACAATGCAAAATTCGTTGTATCCAAAAGAGCTCATTAATCTTACTTTTTCATGAACAAAATTTGTGAAATTTAAAATAATACAATAATTTACTAAGTGAGCTTTGAGAGCTATATGCCACATTTAAAAAAAAATTAAGTTATGGATTTGCCACAGGCTACAGAAAACCCTCTCTTGGAAAACTTAGGATATTTCCTAGGGCATGCGATTCAATAGTAGTTAGGGATTCAGATTTTGGGTTGGTTTGTTGTTTCTTTCTCTCAAAGCCCAAAACCTTCTGGCACCCAAAACTGGCAGAACCGCCTATCCATTTAAAACCTTCTATCAGATTACCAGGACCGTGTGATGTCTCCCATAAAGCTGGATACCATTTATAGCAGTTTGTATCCAGTACAAAGCTTCTCATAAATAAATAGGGCTAGAGGCATGTTTGGATGGCAGAGGGCAGCCTCCTGCTCGATCCTCACTGAAAGGTGGCCCTGGTTTAGAACAGATATGGTTTACTGGCAGAAAAAAACAAGCAGCAAAAATACAAAACACTCTGTTATCATCTGGTTAAGTGATGGGTTGTTCAGATGTTCAGACATGAAGCATGAAGCTCAAGGAAATATTTTTAGCTTAATCTTGAAGGCAAGTGATTTACTTTGTAGTGTTTCAAGGCATTTTCTTTTTCTTTTTCTTTTTCTTTTTGTATAACAGAACAGTTTGTTTGCTTGGAATCACTGAGACACAAAACATCTTGCCCAAAGGACACTACAAAGAGGACGAACAGAGATGAAAGGAAAGAAAGGCAGAGGGGAGATTTTCACGCGAAGCGGAGCGGCATGAGAGGTGCAGTCGCTACTGAGAAGCAGGGAGGAGAAGAACCTCTTTCAAGGAAATTTATTTACAGTTGTCTCTGGTGAAGACACAGGGCAGGAATGTGCTGCGTGAAAGAGAAACTCACACATTTTCAGACCCTTGAGACACAAAGCACAGCGTGGTGGGGACGGGTGGCCCTCGGAGCCACGCAGCCGGGGAAAGGGACCGCCTGTGACCGAGCAGCTGGCTTCTGGGGCCGAGGCGCAGACACGTCCCTGGTAACCCCAAGTACGGCTTTCCGGCAACCTGCCGCTGCGTTCTCCCCGGAGCCTGTGTCCCCCGCCGCTGACCGGGGCAGGCGCAACCTTCGCGTTTTGCCACTTGGAGGGAGGAGTGAGCTCGAAGGCAGACTTCCCTCTCAGGGCTCAGCCTTCAACCTAACCCCAGCAGAGGCTGACTGTATTGGAAAGACACACAGGCAGGCACAGTGCTAAATGTGCCCTCCGTTCGTCATTAAAGAAGAAAGAACACATTCTATTATCCCGAAGTGTTTTCCTTGCTCCCTGTCCAGGAAGAATACAGAGAAAGATGTGTTTGAAAAGCTAACCCTGGGTTCCGATAAATATGCAACCAACAAAGAAAACGGTCCGAAACAGCCCGGGCGGCCGTCCTCGCCGCCGCGACGTTCCCTGCTAAACGCTATTTACGGCAGAACCGCCCCCGACGCCGCACTCGGGGTCCGCTTCCTGCGCCCCACCCGCGGCCGGGACGCGGCTCTGCGTCCGAGCTGGGACTTTGGAAACACAAAACGGGATGGTAGTGCCGAAAACTGCACGTGCCGCCACACTGGCGACTTTTTATATTCCCTGGCAATTAACGTCCCATGATGGGAATATTTTTATGGAAACTGAAGCAAAGGAAAGGCCTGGCGCCGGCAGCAGGGTCTCTAGCCGCCTGCGGACGTTCCCACGCTGTGTGCCCTGTGGACAGACAGGCCGGCCCGTCTCGGAAGCGAAGCGGCAGGAGCCCCGTGATCTGGGCTGAACTATCTTCCCAGCTTTATCTCCTGCCATTAGCGTCCCCCGCTTTGTCTTTCCTTCCTCCCCACTGCACTGTTCCTCTCAACACACACGCACAGTTTCTCACGCACTCCCGTTTGCACGCACACGCACGCGCAATCTCTCACACACACACCCCGAGCCACTCGGGCTTCCCCGATCCAGCCATCCTCTTTCGTAGCTACACACCTTGATTCAAGTCCTGCCGCCATCTGCAGCGCCACCCGTGCCTGTCCTAACAGCCTGTCGCAAGCCCGCGCACCCTGCATCGAAATGCTGCTCCTTCCACGGAGGCGTCGCGGAGCCGCCTTCCCGGGTCTTAGCTGCTCTCACTCCAACCCGCACTCTCGCGCCCTCTCGTGCACTTGTCAGCTTCCGCCACGCACCCCGGCCCCACGCGCACGCACAGGTGAGAGTGTGTTGGAGTGCGTGTGAGTCTGTCGCCATCACGAGACCCCTAAAACCAGAAATCAGGCCACATGCCACCTTGGACGTCTTCAGTGCTGTGAGCATAGTATGATGTCAGTGAATACGCTGGGCACTGTTGGAGAAGCTGAAAGAAATCTTCTGTACTACAGTTAATTCACTCCAAGAGAAACATCAGGTTACTACAGATAACAGTGATACTTTACACTGACTGGCACTTTCCTATAAATTATTTCATTTAATCTCTCCAATAACTCTCTACCCATCTTAAGATAGAAAAGCGAGACTGAGAAAGGTCCTCTCTAGAGTAGCTGATTTCTAGGATCCTGACTGGTGAGACCGAACTGAAAATACAGAATATAAGTGTATGTAGAAGCTGGCCGGGTGCGCTGAGCGTCGCATTTCTCAGCGACAGAGTTTGCGAGGGAACCAGCGTTGATGCGCTCTGTGTCTGCACCACTGACGCAGCCAGCGAGGAAGGGGTGGCAACCAGACTGCGAAATAAGAGTAAAAGATCTAAGCTTCAACCCCGGGCCTCCCATTCCACCTGCCCCCCCGCAGCCACGCCTCCCTCCGCCCTTTCACCTAACTCATCGGAAAACAAAGGGACAAAAAGGACTGTTTTCCAGTTCATATGTGTAGTGAAGCCAACACGTACTCGCTATTTGCAGGTATTTCAGTGAGAAAAACGAAAAGGAAAACAACAGTCCCCGCGCCTGACAGAACCCCAGCAGAGGCTGAGGCCCGGCGGGGGCCGCAGTAGAGGTTTCTGCCCCTGGGAGACTCCGCTCTCGCGCCGCGCCCAGCACGGGCCTCACGAACGTCAGCGCCAGTCTGCGGGTCACAAGCCTCCGGCTCCGTCGCACCCTCCACCCCAGTAATGCCACCGCTGGGACTTGATGTCTGAGAGGAAATCCAAAATGCAAATAAAGATACACACAGACATCAACCACCTCCTTTATTACAGAAAAACTACAGATCATGGAAATGCCCGTCCAACAACAGGGATTGGTTAAATAAAATAAGACCAAATATCATACAGTCATTAAAAATTACTTTTATAAAGCATTAGTATTTGTATTTACAAATGAGTTGAAAAAAATCACAAAGCAAGAAGCACGCTGTTATGTATGTGTTCAACTATGTCAAAATACAAATATATAGAAAGATTGTAATGAAGTGCCAAATTGTTAACACTTTTATTCTGTGTAATGGTATTATTGTTTTTATTTTTATGTTTTTTCTACCTTCTAAGTCAGTTTGTATGACTTTCATAATTAGAAAATGCAATATTCTTTAAGAAAAAAAGAGTGGAGCAATGGAGAATAAGGAAACAGACAAATTTTGATCCTTTATGAAAAAAACTAATAATAAAATTAGATAGTTTTATAAAGAAATGTTACTCTCAATGTTCTATGCAACCCAAGCCATTTCTTCTTAAATTTGATTAATATACTTTTGTCCATCAAAAAAAATTACTTTTCTGTTTATTTTCGGAATAGAGACTTTTCCTTATAAACCTACAGACTCCAGAGTTGTCAAAGCATTACCTAAACATAGTTTGTGTCAGGGCCATGTCAAACAAAGCAATCAAAGCAACCACCCTGTGACACTGACCAATTTAAAGACCAGAAACAATCACAATATTACAGGATGGCAACATTTTTTTTTTAAGCATCCTATATGTTTTCTGTTCCTCAATTCCACAAAAAGCTATCGGAGATAAATACTTTGGTCATCCGACTTGTATAATTAAAATAATGCTTTCTAAATAGAAGCATTTTGGAAAATACATCCAACTTTTTTAAAAAGAAAAAAAAAGAAAGTCACCATCATTCTATGTAAAGTTATAATACTACATTCATAGATCCTTCCTTCCTTCCTCTTTTTCTTTCCCCTTTCTTTCTTTCTTTTCTTTTCTTTCTCTCTCTTTTTCTCTGCCTTTTTCTCTTTCTCTCTTCCTTTCTTTTTCTTTCCTCTTTTCTCCATCCCTTCCTTCACTCCCTCTTTGTTTTTTGCCTTCTATCTCCAAGCTGAGAAAGTCCAGAGATTTTGAAAATTCAGCTGACGGCAGATACAATGGAAAATTGTAATTTTTACATCTCCTGGCCAAGTTACTTCAATCTCTTCACTCTTTTCTTCTTGGTCTTTGAGAGTTCAAGTGACATTTTTGACAGACCTTTGTTTAGATAAAAGGATCTTAGTAACAGCCACTGGTCAGTAGTACCAACACGTCTGTTCAACTAGAGCACCCCCCTAGTTTTAGGGTTAAATTAAACTCAAAATCATTATCTTTAAGACCCAGGGCAACGCGAGGTCATATTTCTCTTAGACTGTTTGCCTGTCTCCATATGACTTTAGGTTTCCTTCCCTAAAACACTGTGCTGTTCTTACAAGCCAGGCCTATTTTGTGGAGATTTCTTCTTCACAAAATGGAAATTTCATCTTCATTATCCTCATTATTCCACCGCTTTAGAGGATATACAGAATGCTGACTTTTCTTAGGGCTCGTGCCGTAAAAGGCATAAAAAGTGTATATTCATAGCAATTACCACGATACAACCAGAGAAATAATTACACTGACTTGCCTGCCAGAGACGTTTGGATAGATAGTTTGACAGCCTGAGATATTTTACATAATGTTCCCTAAAAAGAAAAAGGAAAAAAACTGGTTTGTGAACACAGGTATCTTCTAAGGTTTTAAGTAAAAGTAATATGATCCGTCGCTAAAAATAACTGTCTTTAATTAACGGAATCGGCTCTGACAGAGCCTCCTTCATTCACCCACGGGCCCTGCAGTCGCTGCCCCCGGCCGCGCGGGACAGCTCGCCGGCCTTCGAAGGTCTGCCCCTGCGGGGGAGAGAGAGGCTGTGATTCAAACACAATCACTGCAGCTAGCTCTGGTCTGAGGCTTGTTTTGCAAAGGCGAGTTTGTTCCAGCCTCATTGACGTGCTAGGGAGCAATTTGAGCATAAGGAGCATACGGCGGGTTTTGTTCTGCTTCTGTGGGATGTCATCTGTGACAAACGCCGGGCGGGCGCAGAGCAGCGCGTCCCGCCAAGCCGGGCGAGGGAGGCTCCAGCGCAGCCCAGCGCACCTCGGCACCCGGGGCTCCCGCCGCAGGCACCCGCATCGACGTGACTCCCGCTTCCTGCCCCAAACCGATGCCCCCCCCCCCACCGCCTGACGGCAACGTGGGAGCCCCGGCCCTCCAACCCCCTCCGCGAGCAAACTTCAGGTCTTTTCAGGGCGAAGCCCCGCATCTGTTGGCACCTTTTCTGATACGTACGAAGGAGGCTAGCATTCCCACTGGGGTTCTATCTTTTTTTTTTATGTGTCACTGATGAAGTTTCGGGTATTGTGGCCTGGCCCCATGTTCCCACATGGGGTGCTTTTTGGGTGACCCTGCGTCGCGCATTACGGCCTAATGGGCGGCAGTGGGAAGTGTCACCAAGGAAAGATGTCAGGGGACAGGACAGAAAGAAGAGAGACGTCTGTTCAGATGGGGAGGTCTCAAAAGGTGACTCTCCGCCACAAAACTAAAGGAGGAGAAGGAGAAGTAACGCACACTAGGTGCAGGTGACAAGGTAGAGGGAAGGGCGGGGCCAGTGGGGCGGCAGGCGGAGCGGGGCGCGGGGACAGGCGCGAGGACAGCCGGCAGCAGGCGGAGCGGGGCGCGGGCGGCCTGGCAGGGGCGCGCAGCCCTGGAGGACCCGAGCGCCTGGGCTCTGCACCGGGGAGCCCCCGTCGCTCTCGCCTGTTTGCGGGAGGATGCAAGGAAAGGAGCAGGGAAGGGAGCAGGAGCACGGTGAGGTCCAGCACCGGAGGTTTGTAGGAAAGGTGCTTTCTCTTTGGACAGAGGGTAGTGACAGGCGCTGGCTGAGATCTTCTGGACGACGGAATGTAGTTACGTTAGAAAAGGAGAGCTCACGGAGGTGGGAACGGTGGCGCTACGTCTGTGCTAGCTCCACACACATCCTCGCAAGCACCATCGGCAAGGGGTCCTCCCTAACGGCCGGGAGCACCTGCTGTGCGCTTTACCTGCACCGACTCCTCCCAACTCTGGCATGGCAGGGCAAGGAGGGGGCCTTGAGTCACGCATCTGAAAAGTGGCAGAGAAGGAAGGAAAATCCACTGGGCCCCAGACAGCCCAAACTTCACCCGCTCTGTGTACACAGGATGCGCACACACAGGTGAGGCGGCCGTGTGGAAAAGCTGCCAAAGCTGCCCTTGCCTGGGCCTTCCCGCTGGAGAAGGTCCCCTTGGAAGCCGCACGGAGCGGAGTCCTGCTCCACCCGAAGGCCGCCTGACCTGGCCGTGTGTTTGCCGCCTAACCTCATCCACCTGGTCTACCTGCACCCCTGCCAGCCCGAGCTGGGGGCCAGTACAGGGAGCCATGCCGGGATCCAGTGACGGGTGTCAGTGCTCAAATTTGCAGGAAACATTTCAAAGGCAAACAGAGATAGCACTAGCCACTGTGCATTTTTCTATATATTGACTTCAATTAAAAGAAGTTTAGTAGCACATTTAAATATCTGGAGAGACATGTTTTACCACTTTCCCCTCTTGTCCAAATAGAATGTTCTCTTCTGGTTGGGTAGAGATGGGGACTGGATGGCCAGAGCGGGTTCTAGGAAAAGAGCAGCAGGGCTCTTAGAACGGCCATTTCCCCTGCAAGCTCCATGCTTGGCAGAGAAGCCAGGTAAAGGGGAGATTCTCTGCTCAGCTCTGATGTGGACTCTCTCTCTCCAGGCTGACGCAGCTTCACGGTTACACGCCTCCCTTCGTTACTATCTCTGTGTCTATTAGGCAAACATTTACTTTGTGCTGATCTAAAATATGACTTATCAGTCTGTTAGGAGAAACAGCAATGAAGGCAGCAGGAAAATCTCTCTAAGAAAGTACAAAGTGCACTATTTACAAGCACGTCACTCTGTCTCTGGAGACAAAAAACAAGGCTCCCTCCTCTACAACAGTGTACAAGAGGCATTTAAACCTTCTTTAAAAGAACAAAACATAATCAGAAGATCTCTTTCTCAAAATAATAGCTATAAAGAGAGTGAGAAAGTTGTAGGAATGTATCTGATTCTGACATTCAGGGTGAATGGCCCCATCCCCACTGCTTTCCTTTCATGAGCACTACGTTTTGAGGGACAGCAACCCGGCGAGAAAGAGAAACGATAGGTAATAAGCGGACCCAACTGTGGAGGGCCAGGCTCCGAGGACAGCAGCCGAACGATGGCTGCAGACGTGGCCTTTCCCCACACACATGCCCACTGGGCCCGTGCCACAGCGACGGTGGCATGGAGCACCACAGAAGGAAAGTACCCACTAAATGGTGCAAACACGGCCTGGCCCATCTGTCATAAACACTAGGTCCAAAGGCCACAGGTGCAGACGGCACTAAAAAGTAAAAATTACACTCGGGCAGAGGCCACTTGATAGAACAGGAAGAAGCAAAATCTAGGATTGGTTTCCAATCAATAAATGGATAACAACAGCCTATTCATCTTCGGCACCTGTTGTTTCTTCCTCTCTCTGTTTCACCATGAATAAGCTGTTTTATTTGTAAAAGATGCTGTGTGTACCCAGGACCAGCCTCTGCCTATTGTGCACTCAGCAAAGTTTGTCTTTGGTGCCCTCCGCGGCCAGCTGGCCCGTGCTGCATCCTCCCTCTCCTACCAGGTGTCGGCGCCTCTGCTGGCTGTCATACCCCTTCTCCTGGACCAAACCCGCGCCCAGAGCCGTCTCTCATCCCCTGGGTAAATATCGTTTGATTTCACAAACGTTTCCTTAACACCTAGTAGGCAAAGCACTGTGCTCGATAAGAGGAGAGAGGTTGAAAGGACCATAAAACACAGCCACTGTCCCTGCAGTCAACAGGCCGGTGTGGGAGGCAGACGCTCTCACTGGGCTGACAGCAGTGAAACAAATTGCCATGGAAGCAGGAGGAAGGAGAATTACAGTCAATGATGGATGGCATGTATGACGACGGTCCCATAAGATTATAGTACCCTATGTTTACTATGTCTTTTCTATGTTTAGATATGCTTAAATACACAGATACTTACCACTGTTATAATTGCCCACAGCATTCAGTATAGGAACATGCTGTACAGGCTTATAGCCTTGGAGCAATAGGCTGTACCATGTAGCCTAGGTGAGTAGTGGCTGTGCCATCTGCATTTGTGTGAGCACACTCTACGATGTCTGCACAACGATGAAATCGCCTAAGGACGCATTTCTCAGGATATATGCCCATCCTTAAGTGACTGATGACTGTAATTCCAAAAAGGGAAATTTGACCCTAGGCACCCAAGGGAAGAGGTGGAATTTGAACTATGACTTAAAGAATGAGAAGGACAGGAAAGAATTCTGAATGGCAGAAAAGGGGAGGAAGGGCACTCCAAGTAGATGGAAGAGTAGAAACAAAGGCATGGAGTTTGGAGGGCTCAGGGAGCATTCAGGGGACAATAGTCCACACATCTTTTTGAATTCTGGATCCACCAATGACTAGTGGGTTAACCTCAGAAATTTACTTAGCCTCTCTGAGCTTCAATTTCCTCATCTGCAAAATGAGAATGTAATCAATCAACATATCTATTGAGGGCTTAATATGTGCCAAGATTTGTGCTTGGAGTTGAAGGTATTATTGAATTAAGAATATCTACCTCAGAGAGTTTATGTTAGGATCAAAGGAGAACATGTACATGAAGAACTTAGCCCAGTTTTCTAGCAAGGAGTGGTTTTGATAAGTAGCCACTGATGCTGGTGGTAGTAAGGGTGGTGGTTGCTGATGGTGGTGAGGATGATGGTGAACATGGTGGTGACAGTGGTAATGAAGTGGGTGGTGGTGGTGAGGGTGGTGGCGGTGGTGATGGTGACGGTGGTGATGAAGTTGGTGGTGGTGGTGATGGTGACGGTGGTGATGAAGTTGGTGGTGGTGGTGAGGGTGAGGGTGGTGATGA
>NW_012153174.1:12054280-12114265 GCF_000956105.1 Propithecus coquereli
CCTGGTGGGTGAGTGATCACTATGCTGCAAAAGGAGAGCAGGAGGCATGGGCTAGCAAGAGAGCTGCCTGCCAAGAGCTTGAGAATAGATAGGGCATTACTTAACCACAGCAATATAGAATTAATGGCCTTAATATAAAAGATAAAATTCTGACATGGAATTGACTTTGGGTGGGCAAAGTTCTGAGCAGGCATTAGGCCCTCCTGAGAGCCCCAAACCCCACTCTCTGTCCGCTCCCAAGGCCGGCTCTGTGTGCAACTCAGACATCTCTTAAAACTAACATTGTCAGCTCAGGACAGGAAAGTGTTACCAACAGTGTATCCTTCTCTGCTGATTTTGGAAAGCACTGTCCGTGATGTCCAGACAGTGGCACGGACCTCTTGGAGTCCGCGACGGAGAGGAACGTGGAGCAGAGCGCAGCGCGGGTGGAGTCTGCTTCCACGCAGACTCAGGTCCCCAGCAAGTGTCCTCAAACGCATTTCAACACGGAACTCCTACTTTCCACTGATTTACCTTGTGAAAGTGGAGATGTGTTCCTCTCAAAAAAACTGTTGCTGCAAGGCAAAATAAAATCATACCCAAGAGGGCACTAATTTTGCAAATTTATGGCAAACGAAAAAATGTAATAATACTCTTTATATAATGTGCTCTGTCTCTCCCCACTCCAAAACACAGGTCCTAGGCCACTGCCAAAATAATCTCAGTGTATTTTCATCATATCACTTTCCTGCTCACACATCTTCGACACCCATTAACGCCCGGTGTGTCCTCTCCCACAATGTGCGAAGGCACCACTTCCCTCCCCCAGTCTCAGCCAAGGGCATGGGGTCTCTGGACGCAGGGGACCATCCCAGGCTGTCTTGTCGCCCTGCAGCCATTTTCCCTGGTAATTTCTGCCAGTTCTACCTATCAGGCTCTTCCTTTGTGGGTGTTTGACTTTTTGGTCTTGCTCCTCCCTACTCCGATCTTTCTTAAAATTTAAAAAAAAAAAAAAAAACTTTAGAAAAATTTCCGAATGACACTAGTACACTCTAGAGGGAAGTGCATGGGGGAGAGGTAGGCAGCGTGCCTCAAAACACACTGAACTATGTCTTCAAAACCTCCTTGAGTCCTCCTTCCTCCTGCTCCCCAAACCGCGCACCCTGGGAGCCGCTCCCTCGACTCTGCTCCAAGCCCACCCCCTCCTTCTTCTGCCTCCGCTTTCCCTCCACCTCTTCGCTGCTCGGATGTTTTTAATGCTAGGAATCCCCACGCTCGTTCAGCTCTGCGAGACAAGAGGATGTTCCTCTAGAGCTCCCCCCTTTCGGTGGTGTGGGAAGGGAAGTCAGAAAACTGAATTTACATTTAATACTTTCATTCTTTTCACAAAATGAACACCGGGGCA
The DNA here is from genome assembly GCF_000956105.1 of Propithecus coquereli. NCBI lineage: Eukaryota > Metazoa > Chordata > Mammalia > Primates > Indriidae > Propithecus > Propithecus coquereli. The sequence continues at coordinate 12,055,665 of NW_012153174.1, forward strand.
GCTGAGCCCTGACATGCTGTCCGGGCCGTCCACTGCAGGCCTCATGCGCTCTTTTTGTTTTTTTTCCTCCGAGTGGAATAAAAACTCCTTAAGCAAAGTGCCTAGAACACTCGCCAAATGAATGAGAATTTTACCTTTCCCAAAACCAGTCTTCTGGCTTTTGAAAATGAACATGCGGATCAGTGAAGGGAAAAAAGCTACGGAGAAGCGGCGGGGCAGCGATTCAAGACACCAGTGGATGCGCACCAGGAAGGAACATTTCCTGGACCATATGGCGAGGGGGCCGGCGAGCCTATGATGTGAGTCACGCGAGAAGCGTCTCGTTGCGAAATTTCCATCAGAGCAAGTTTGTCAATGTGGATGTCACAGAGTGTCCTGCCGGGCTAAAGCAAGACTTTGACTCCTTTCGACGTGCGAGGACACCGATGCCATCTCCCCTGCGCTGTCGCTCAGTGGCCATTGACTGGGTGTCTACTATGTGCCAAGTGCTGTTCTAAGGGCGGGGACAGAGCCATGAGCAAAAGAGACTTAACTCTTCTGCCTTCTTTATCGAGCAGATAAACAAAGAAGAGGAGCAAAACACATCTATCACGCTGAAGATGGTTCAGAGCTGGGAAAGCAGGGAAGGGAAAGTGAGAAGGGAGCGCGGGCAGGGCTGGGGAGCGCTTCCGGCCTAACAGGCGGTCCTGTCGGGAAGTGAGGGTGAAGGGGCCGTGCAGACGTCTGGGGAGGAGCTTGCAACCTCAGGGGAAGAGCTGGGTTGCGGTCCGGCATGCTAGAGCCACGTCTGAGGAACACAAAGCTCTCACGGGAGACAGATGCCCAGTTACAGACACTGACTTCCTCCTGGCTCAGGAGAAAGCGCTTACCCTAAGGAGAGGGAGGAAACCGACAAGGTAACTGGGATGCAAACGCAGAAACCTGTGTCAAGTGCATCAGTGATGTCAGAAACTGCCTGGCTACGAGCGAGACCCATCTATCCTCGGGGATGAGTGTACCTGGAAAGACAGTATCTTCTACAAACGTGGAAGTGCTCGCTAACCAAAATATCTAATTTTAGGACTCAAGCAAACTCCATGGAATAGGCCAAAACATAATTTATCAAAACATAGAAATTGAACTGATGAAAACTTCTACAGAATCAATAAAAACTGTGAGATATTTATGGAAATTGAAAAGTATGCAAATATATACAATATATATGCCCATAATATTTAAATATACAGAAAACGAGTACAAAAAATTAAATGGTAAACAAAATTTCTAATTCTTTTTATAAAAATAAATTTTACCGTATATATTTGAGGTTTACAACATGACGTTATAGGATGTATACAGATAGTAAAATGGTGACTATAGTGAAGCAGATTAATATATCTATCATCTCACAGTTATTTTTTTATGATGACAGCAAGCTAGAATCTACTTATTTAACAAAAATCTCTAACACTGTTTTATTAACTATAGTCCTCACGTTTATCCTACATATCTGCTACTTTGTATTCTTTGACCTGCATCTCCCCATTTCCTCCCCTGTCCCCCGGCCCCTGGTAACCACTGTTTTATTCTCTCTGTATGTATCTCATATATTGGTGAGATGATGCAATATTTTTCTTTCTGTGTCTGGTTTATTTCACTTAGCGTAATGTCCTCCAGGTTTATCCGTGTTGTGGCACATGGCAGGACCTACTTTTTTAAGGCTAAATAATATTGCATTGTGTGTGTGTGTATATATATATACATATATAATATATATGTAAAAAACACATTTTCTTTATCCATTTGTCCATCGATGGACACTTAGGTTGTTTCCTTATCTTAGCTTTTGTGAATAATGCTGCAATGAACATGGGAGTGCAGAGATCTTTACGAGATGGTGATTTCATCGGCTTTGGGTATATAACCAGGAGAGAGATTGCTGAGTCACATGGTAGTTTTATTTTTAATTTCTTTAGAAACCTCCATTCTGTTTTCCATAATGGCTGGACCAATCTACATTTCTACCAACAGTGTACTAGAGTTCCCTTTTCTCCACACCCTCATCAACATTCATCTCTTATCTTTTTTATGATAATCATCCTAATAAGGGGGATGAGGTGATAACTCACAAATTTGTGGTTTTAATTTGCATGTCTCTGATGATTAGTCATGTTAAGCACCTTTTAATATATATTAATATGTTGGCCATTTTTATGTCTTTTCTGGAGAAATGTCTGTTTAGGTCCTTTGCCCACTTTTTAATCAGGTTATTTGTTTTTCTGCTATTGAGTTGTAGTTCTTTATAAATCATAGATATTAACCATTTATCAGATATGTGGTTTGCAAATATTTTTTTCTCAGCCTATAGGCTGCCTTTTCATTTGTTGATTATTTCCTTCACTGTGCAGAATCTTTTTAGTTTGATGTAGTTTCATGTATTTATTTTTGCTTTTGTGGCCTGAACTTTTGATGTGATAACCAAAAAATCATTTCCAAGGCCAATGTCAAGGAGCTTTTCTTCTATGTTCTCTTGTAGGAGTTTTATGGTTTCTGGTCTTACATTTAGGCCCTTTATAAATTTTGAATAGACTTTTGAGTATCGTGTAAGATAGGGGTCCATTCTATTTATTTCATACAGGGAAATCCAATTTTCCCAGCACCGTTTGTTGAAGAAACTATCCTTTCCCTATTATGTAGTCTTGCTGCCCTTGTCAAAAATTAGTTGACTGTATATGCTTGAATTTCAATCTGGTCTCTCTCTTCTGTTCCATTGGTCTATGGTTCTGTTTTTATGCCAGTACCATACTGTTTTGATTACTATACCTTTGTAATATAATTTTAAATCAGGAAGCATGACGCCTCCAACTTTATTTTTCTTTTTCAATGTTGCTTTGGCTATTTGGGTATTTTTGTGATTTCATAAAAATTTTAGGATTGTTTTTTCTATTTCTGTGAAGAATAACATTGGAATTTTGACAGGAATTGTATTAAATCTGTATATTGCTTTAAGTAGTATGGACATTTTAGTAATATTAATTCTTCTTATTCATAAACACAAGATATCTTTCCATTTATTTGTAACTTCCTCAATTTCTTTCATCAATTTTTACAATTTTCAGCATACAAATCTTTCACTTTAATGGTTAAATTTATTTCTAAGTCTTTTTACACTATCACAAATGGGATTGTTTCATTGATTTCTTTTTCAGCTACATTGTTATTTGTATATAAAAATGTTGTGAATTTTTATATATTGATTTTGTGTCCTGTAAATTTACTGAATTCATTTATTAGTTGTGACTGGTTTTTGTGGAATTTGGGGGGTTTTCTATACATAAGATCATGTCTTCTACAAATAGAATTTTACTTCTTCCTTTGTGATTTGGATATCTTTTATTTCTTTTTCTTGTCTGGTTGCTTTTGCTAGTACTCAGTACTATGTTGAATAGAAGTAGTGAGAGTGGGCATTGCTGTCTTATGCCAGATGTTAGTGGAAAAGCTTTCAGTTATTCACCATTTATTATGACACTAGCTGTGGGTTTTTCACAAATGGCCTTCATTATGTTGAGGAACTTCCTACCATACTCAAAATTTTAAGAGTTTTTTTCAAGAAACGATGCTGAACTTTGTCAAATGTTTTTTATACATCAGTTGAGACACAGAATTGAGATATCAATTGAGAATAATCACGTGGTTTTTTTCTTCCATTCTGCTAATGTGATGTATCACATTGACTGATTTGCATATGTTAAGCCAAACTTGCATGCCAGGTATAAATTCCACCTGGTCATGATGTATCATCTTTTTGATGTATCGTGGACTTCAGTTTGTGAATATTTTATTAAGGATTTTTGTATCAATGTTCATCAGAGATATTGGCCTGTAGTTTTCTTTCCTTGTGTTGTCTTTGTTTGGCTTAGGTACCAAGGTAATAGTGGCTTCATAAAATGTGTTTGGAAGTATTCCCTCTAGCTCTATTTTTGGAAGAGTTTAAAAGTATTGTTAATAATTCTTCTTTGAATGGTTGATAGAATTCAGCCATGAAGCCATCTGGGTCCTGGGCTATTATTTGTTGCAAGGTTTTTAATTACTTTTTCAATCTCTTTATTTGTCATTGGTCAGTTCAAGCTTTCTATTTCTTCCTGATTCAATCTTGGTAGGCTATATTTTTCCAGAAATTTATTCATTTCCTCTAAGTTATCTAATTTGTTGGCATATAATTGTTCATAATATCCATTAAATAATGACCTTTTTTCTCTTGTAACAGTTTTTGACTTGAAGTCTATTTTATCTCATATAAGTATAGACACCCCCTGCTTTCTTGTGGTTAGTATTTGCATGGAATATCTTCTTCCATTCCTTCACTTTCAGCCTATATGTGTCCTTAGAGCTAAAATGGATCTCTTCCAGGCATGATATAGTTGGATCTTGTTTTTCCACCTATTCAGACACTCTCTGTCTTTTGATTGGAGAGTTTAAAATATTTACATTCAAGGGTATTATTGATAGGTAAGGCCTTAACTCCTGCCATTTTGTTAATTGTTTTCTGGTTGTTTTGTAGATCCTTTGTTCCTTTCCTATTCTCTTGTTATCTGCCATTGTGATTTGGTAATTTTCTGTAGTGCTAAGTGTTCATTTCTTTCTCTTCCTCATTTATGTATTTGCTAGTTATTTTTTACTTTGTGGTCACCATGGGACTTACATAAAACATCATATAGTTTAATAGATTATTTTAAAATAACAACAACTTAACTTTGGTCTCATATAAATACTCTAGAATTTTAGCCTCTCTTCCCACAATTTATATTTTGTTGTCATAATTTACATCTCTTTATATTGTGTATCCCTTAGCAAGTTATTGTAGCTGTGGATTTTTTTACCATTTTGACATTTAACCTTCATACTAGAGAGCTGAAAGATTTACACACAACCATCATTACAGTCATGGCATATTCTGAATTTGACAGTGTACCTCTACCAGTGAGTTTTATACTTTCGTATGTTTTCATTATAGCAATTTTCTTCCTTTTGTTTCTGGTTAAAGAACCCCCTTAAGCATTTTTTTGTAAGGCAGGTTTAGTGGTGATGAATTCTCTTAGCTTTTGTTTGTCTGGGAAAGACTATTTCTCCTTCGTTTCTGAAGGACAGATTTATTGGGTATCAAATTCTTGGCTGGTGGTTTTTTTCTTTCAGCACTTCGAATCATCATCCCATTCTCTTCTGGCTTCCAAGATTTCTGCTGAGAAATCTGCGATGAAGATTTCCTTGTATGCCATTGACACTTTTGCTGCTTTGAAAATTCCCTCTTGTCTTTGACTTTTGACATCTTGATTATAATGTGCCTTGGTGAGGACCCCTTTGGTTGAAACCATTTGGGAATCATTGAGCTTCAAGAATCTAGAAGTTCATATCTCTCCCAAAGACTTGAGAAAGCTTTCAGCAATTAGTTTCTTAAATAAGCTTTTTGTGATTTTCTCCCTCTCATCTGCCTCTGAAAATTCCATAATGCAAATATTTGTTCATTTAGTGGTGCCCCAAAAGTCCCATAGGCTTTCTTCATTCTATTCCATTCTTTCTTTTCCTATGTGACAGGATCATGTCAAAAGATCTGCCTTAAATTTCACAGATTCTTTCTTCTGCCTGATCTTGTCTGCTACTAAAGCCCTCAGTTGTATTTTTATTTCATTCATTGAATTCTTCAGCTCCAGGATTTCCGTTTGGTTCATTTTTATGATTGTTATCTCTGTGGAATTTCAAATTCAGATCATGAATTGTTTTCCTGATTTCATTAAATTGTTTGTCTATATTCTCTTGTATTTCACTGAGTTTCTTTAAGATCATTTATTTTAAATTTCTTTTCGAGTAACTTGTAAATTTCTATTTCTTTGTGATCAGTTACTGGAGAATTATTGTGTTCCTTTGGTGACATCATGTTTCCTTATTTTTTCATATTTCTTACTTTCCTAAGTTGATGTCTGTGCATCTGATGGAACAGCTGTTTCTTCCTATTTTACAGGGAGGCTTTTTCATAAGGAGAGATTTTCATGTGCAGATGGGTCCTAGGGTGTCAGATCAGCAGGGTGCATTGGCTTTGGTTCTGAGTAGGTGAAGGAATATAGTCTCTGTGCAGCTTCTTCAGCTATGATCACCATCAGTGATGACTGCAGGCCTCTCAGTGGCATAGGCTGAAGGAGTTTGTGGCAGTGGTGGTGAGGATTGTTAGAGTTCTTTGTGGTAAGGGCTTTCGGGGTCCCTCCTGTTCTCATTTTCCCCACAGTTGAGAGACTTATCTGAGCCGATCTCTCTTGGTGTTGAGTCTGACATGGCACACAGGCAGCCACAGCAATACCGTGTTCCATGGCTTGGGTGTTTAGAGGGGCTGTGGAGCTGAAGTCCTGGGCTCAGTGTTTCATGGAACCACTGTGGTGCCTGTGACATGGGCACAGGTTCATCCTCCAAGACGCAGGTAGATGCAGTTCTTCTGCCAAGCCAAGGACTGTGACTCTGAGGTACTCCCCAGTATCTTGGGCCCAGGAAGGCAGGGAGGTAGCTGTTTTTCTAATCCTGGGGGTGAGGGCACAGCACCAGCGTGGCTCCATGGAAAAAGGGGTACACAGAGGCTCAGGGCCTTGTGACAAGGACACAGCTGCAATTCAAGTCCTAGAACCAATAGGACACAGTGGCAACGCAGGCACTAGGAATGGGGCTACTGCATAGTGTTGACTCTGGATGCTGGAGTGGTAGAATTCAGCAGTGGCCCAGGCTCTACAAGGCCAGGTGCAGTGGCAGCAAAGACCCAGGAATGGTGAGGTGCACCTTTGACTTGAGCTGTGGGGAGTGCAGTGCCTCAGCAGCTCAGACTCAAGAAGGCTGGCCCAGATCCAGGGAAGTGGGGCACTATGCCTGTTCAGCCCAAGGGGTGAGGTGCCACAGTTCAGCCAAGGCTGTGTTTCCCTAGGGGGCAGAGCACCACATAAGTTCAGGCACCAGAGGGTGTGGCTGCTCTGCTGGGCCTGGCTCCTGGTACCCAGGGGTTTGGGGGCTGGAGTTGCAGCTGCTCCCCTGGACCAAAGCTCTGATTTCCTGGGGGTGGGGCACTGGGCAGGTTCAGGCTCTGAGGTGCACGGCTGCTTCACTGGGCCTACGGTCCAAGTAGCTGGGGCTGGGGTACAGCAGCAACTGGCATTGGGGAGACAGAGTGCCTCCCAGGTAGCTTGTCCCAGGAGGTAGGGTGCTGCAGTAGCTCAGCTGGGGAACGCTGCCCCACCTTGTGTGTGCACGTGATGCAATGATGACAGAGCCTCGGGGATGAAGCGATGCAGTGGCTACAGGCCCCCAGGGAAGAATGCACCCTAGCAGCAGCTCTGGTTTCAAAATGGCACAGTACAGTAGCACCTTGGGCCATGGGCGGGGGGCATTATGTGGGCTCCTTCTCTGGAGAAGCACTGCTGTGTGAGCCCCAGGCAGCTCCCTACACTCAGGGCCTGTGAGCATTACAGGATGCTCCAGTAGTAAAGACTGCAGGTGTCCACAGCGGTGACAGGGGCTGCTGTGAGCCTCCTGCTTACCTTTTCCCCACAGGGAGAACTCCCCCTGGTTCTGAGCTGACTAGGGAGATGGGACTGCAAAGGCGAGATGTTTCCTTCCTTTTTCCATGTGCCATACTGAGACTTTGTGCTCCTTTCTTGTCCCTGCCCCTTCCTGCTGCACTCCAGCACTCCTCCTTGTCACTCTGGTTGAAATGTACTTGTTTAGTCATTGTTTTCATCCTTTTGGGGGAGGGGATGAATCTTAGGCACTTCGTAGTTGGCCATCTTGCTAATATCACTCCTCTCTAACTCTTAGCATGGTTTTAGGAACTTAAACATCAACAACATTAATCAGCAAATATATATCCTTTGGTGGATTACAAACTATAAAGACAGAAACCCGGGTGACCAGGGACCAGGCTTTCCCTTCCAGCAGATACCAAACATAGCCACATGGAAAGGGCTTCTGTCCTAACATCTGGATTAAATTTTCTAGTGGCTACCACTATATCTTTAAATAGCGTAATAGCTTATCAGTTCGGCTATCAGGTAAATTATGCTGATTGTCAGTTCTGAACAGGTTCTATTATCACTTTGTTATGAACAATGAAGAAATATTAAAAGTTTATCACAATTACAATAATGAACAATGATACTGGAAAAAAACACTTTCTAAGCCATCATTAAAAATAAATATATTTGATCAAGCACACTAGAGAAAAGATTGGATTATCTTTCTGTTCTCACTATAGAAAATATTACAAAATCATTGTCAATAAAGAGGTGCTCAGAAAGTATAAAAAATGACATAGGAATATATCAGGCTATTAATCAATAAAAAAACAATTTTATAATAAAAACCATATCTGTAATTTGTTTTTCTCTCAATATTTGTCTGCATTTTTAAATGTGTAATCTTGTAATTCTATTTACTTATTCTAAATAAATATTTGTTCTGGTACCTAAGTTTGTATTTGTATTCTTATTTCAGAAAGGGCCCCCAGAATTGTATAAGCTACAAACTCCCCAAATATGAGTTTGTGTCCTGATAATTGTCTTAAATTTTGTTTGCCGTTTTCCACGCCATTAACGTGGATTTGACCTCAAACTGTTCTCCCGTCGTACAAATATCCTTTCAACACATTCAGACGCTTTGAGTGTGTTGTCAACTTATCTTCCTGGAGAATCTGTCTCAGAACATTCTGCCTGTGCCAGTCTGCACCGGTTGGCTTCTGGCCCTGGTTCAGAACTATCATTCTCGAAGATCCCTCGCCCACGCCCCGATGTCCCCACCTCTCTGCAGTCACAGACCCGTTTGCCGGATCCCGCACTGCCCCGCTCTGTCTAATCTCTCGGTTCGGTGGGGCGCATCCTCCAGCAGCTCTGGAGACAGGGTGCCCGGGAGCTGGAACTTTTGGACTTTTGCATATTTCCAAACACCTTTATTCTACCTTCACACTTGACGGATAGTTTGGCCGTGTGTAAAAATCCAGGGTGGGAACTATTTGGACTTTGAAGGCGTCACTCTGTTGCCGTCTAATTTCCGCTGTGTGTGTGAGGAAGTCCAGCTCATTGACATATTTATCCACCGCGTAATTTTCTCTTTAAACTCCTTCTTTGCCTAAGTTTAGAGGATCTTCTTTTGGTCCTCGGAGTCCCGCAAGCTCAGCCCCCAGACGGGCCTCGCAGTGCGGGCGCTCCTCCTCCCCTGGAACCGTCTCGAATCGCTCTGCCGCTCGGTCTCCAAGTTTCACACTTTTTTCTCCTGTATTTCAACGCTACACCTTTTTTCTATCTGGGGGAAAAGGTCCTCCATTTCATCTTCTAATGCTTCTATGGAGTTTGTATTTTTGCTATCATTTAAAAAAACTTTATTATTATTTTTGTTTCCAGGAGTTCTTTTGTCCTCCAAATGTCTCATTTCCGTGATTAAATCACTTTGGAGCTATTAATACCAGTCTATTTTTTAAAAACATTCTTCCTCTCTCTCATTTCCGTCTCCCGCAAGCGGCGCTGTCCCCGCGCTCGCGGCTTTCCTCGTGGCGCTGGCGCTTCCAGGGCGCCGCCCGGGCGCGAGTGGGAGCCGGAGCCGCACGGCAGGCGGTCTTCCGTGGCCAAGGCCTCGGGATCTTTCTGCTCTGGCTGGTGCAGATCTCAGGGAGAATTCTGGATAAAGACTCGGCAGCTAGTACGATAGGAGCGTGGCGGGGAAGAGGGCGGGGCTGGGTGTCTCAACTCACAGAATGCAAATACTAACTTAATCGACCTGACTTCGGTGTGCATAAACTCACACGTGACTTGAGCCCTCCAGCAGAGAGACCCTCTTGGATTGCTGACTCCAAAATATAAACCTCAGTCATTGGGCTCAGCGAGGATGGCTTGTCCCCAGGCCACAGCAGGAGAGCTGTCCCCCTGCATTTGTGGACTTGCGGTCAGTCCTCCCTGTGAGCGCCTCCCTTCACTGCCACCGCTAAGACTCCCGGTTTCTGAGGCACTGGGGCTCCTTGCCCCCCACAGTAGCGTGGCTGTCAACTCTCCCCCCTTGGGCTTAGACTTTAGATTTTGGGGTCCCGCTGGGTCTTACACCTCCCACCCATCCATGTCCTAGCTTCAAAAATTTCAAAAATTGTCTTTATTATTTCTGTGGGGATTTGTAAAGAAAACAAAAAAGCAAAAGCAGATGTATGTGTTGAATTCACCATCTTTACCCAGAAATCCTCCAGATGGATTTCAGAGATACAACATCTCTTACACGTCTCGTTCCGTTTTACTTCCCTTCCCTTCCCTTCCCGTTGTATTTCATTCTCGCTTTCCTTTTCTCGTTTTTGTAATGTTTTGCTTGGTCACCGTGGCATTTCTTTTCACTGTATGCTTATTTAACCTGTACAGTTTTTCCGTTCCTTCTTTTTGAGACAGTTTGGATAAATTCTCCTTTGCTTGCCTCTCGCCCTGCCGTGCCTGACACCTGTTCTTCTGCTCCTCAGAGCTTAGGCGTGAGAGCTGGTTATTTCCTGCGCTAGCGCTCTCGTGTGACTGACTGCAAGCGGTGGGGCTGGAAGGAGCTGTCCCTTGGGTTTGGTACGTGTGGCTGGCGGACTAAGTCCTGCCTCTAAAAATCCAGAATCAATGTTGGATCTGCATCCTTAGAGGCACACGGGGTCTTTTTCACAGTTCCGTGGAGCCACAAGACACACAGTCTGTTCCAGACCTTCACTTACCCCATTTCAGCTTTTCTCCCCAGGGACCGTGTAACTCCCCGCCTCGTGGGTGGGGAAAAAAGACAGGAAAATATGCAGGTTGAGGTCCTGAGTTGCTCATCCACAGAAGGGAGCAGGACGTCACCTGGGGATCTCCCCTTCTTCATCCCTTAGGCCTCCTGCTGCCTGAAGAATTGTGTCTCACTTTCTGTTTTCTATTTTTCTAAATCTCTGTTATTTGCTTAGAGATTAGCTTTGATGATTCTAATCTTTCTGCCTCCTCTTTCTTTCTTTCAACCCAAAAAAACACAGAAGTTCAGTTCCCAGTCATTTTCCACATCTTCCCGATGGCATTTGTATATCCCATTAGTCTCTCCAGGTGGGGTGATGGTAATAAGATGTTTCAGGTTTTCACTCACTCACCTCACCTTCCTCAAATGTGAGGATGGGGTGGAGTCTTGTCTCTTTCTCTGGTCTCTACTTTCGAAGTTTAAAAATCATAGCACAATGCTGTATGTGAGTTTTCTGACTTTTTAAAATTATTTTTTGTATTGTTTAAACTTCATTCTGTTAGTGTGGACATCTCCAATGATATTTAAGATTAATTATTAATATTTCCTTTCTGAAAATGTTGCCAACTTGTTTTTGCTATTAAATTTGCTCATGTACAAAATGTGGATATTGCCTGGTGCAGTGGCTCATGCCCGTAAACTTTGGGAGGCCGAGGCAGGAGGATGACTTGAGGCCAAGGGTTCAAAATGTGGATATAACAGTGTCCACCTTGAGGCCAAGGGTTCAAAATGTGGATATAATGGTGTCCACCTAATGGAGGTGTTGTGACAATCCAATGAGTAAGTATTGTAAGACATTTTGTGTGTCCCTACAACAGTGGTAAAGCCACACAATAGACCAGAGATGAGAGACTGTGTCTCTTTAGACAAACACTAAAGCACTCAATAAGGGAGCTCAAAAAAGACAACCACTACCATTTGGCAACCATCATAATAATAACTGATTCAGGCAAGAATCATCAGTAAATGTTAAAACTAGTGAGATAAAAATCAGGTAAGAAACAGAATATTGACATATTATTAAAAATCTCCTTTACCAGGTATTCATATCTACAAAGGGAAGAGTAGTAACTTAGTGATGAAGAAGTCCAGTAGATACCACGTTACCCAAATGAACAAACTAGGAATAAGGGAGCAAATCAATGCGTGTGCTTCCCGACAACACACCACAAATAACACAAGATTACTTCCGTGGTCTTCCTGCCGAAAATGAATAACTAGAATCAAATCATGAGGAAACATCCGACAAACCCAAACTGAGGAAAACTTTACAAACTAACTGGCCTCTACTCTTCAAAAATGTCAGGGTCATGGAGATAAAGACTGCAGAAACGTTCCTGATTAAAAGAGACTACAGACACATGACAGTCAAACACAAGGCATGATCCTCGATTGGATCCTGGACCACAGTATTTTTATTTTGTTTTTTTCGATTTTGCTTTTTCTGTATGGACATTATTGTGATGATTGGTAAAATTTGAATAAAGTCTATAGATTGTATTATTGTTAATTTTATGATTTTGATCTTACATTGTGGGTATATGAGATAATGTCTATGACGTTAGGAATATCACTGAGGGATTCAGCAGTAAAAGGGAATCCTGTCTACAACTGGTCACAAATATTTCAGGAAAGTGTAAATATATATGTGCACACACACAAAGACACTCACGTGAGATAGAAAGCAAATTTGGTAAAAGGCTAACAACTGAGGAATCTGGGTGAACAGTATTCAGGAATTGTTTACACAACTTTTGTATTTATACCTTTTTCTAAGTTTGAAATCATTTCAAAATAAAGTTTTGGAATGTCAGTATTAAAGCATAAGCCCCTTAGGGAAAAGTCTGTTTCTGAAGTGGTAATGAGGAAAGCTATGGTTTGGGATTTAAGTTCCGACTTCAGCACTTACTAGTTTTATGATCTTGAAAATTCTTCCTTACTTCTCTGCAAATCTCAGTTTCATCACCTGTACGATGGTGGTAACAGTAACAACCCCAAAGGTTCCTGGGGGAATTAAAGGAGATCACACGTCCAAAGCACAGAGCAATGCTCGGTGTTCGTTGCAAGAGCGAGTGACGCGCACTGCAGAGAAGAAAGGAGGCAGAGTGGTGTTTCCAAGCCCAGGCAGCACCAACGCCCGCGTCCCTTCTCTGGTTTCACAACAGTCCTGACGTGCAAGAGACAACGAGCAGACGACGGGAGGGATGGAGAAGGAAGGAGGGAAGGAAGATGGAAGAAGGGGTGACCGAGAAACCCAGCGCTGTTTTCCTGAACTAACCTTAGCAGAAGTGCAAAGCAGAACTGTAGAGAAAGTCAGCAAGCAAAGTCCCTTTCTTCTCCTCACTGCCCCCTCCACGTTCTGAGAAATTTAAAACTAACTCACCCTTTAATATTTCTACCGCTTTTCTATATTTTCTCTCAAGTGATAAATATCAACTTATCTGTCTAAATTTTAACCAAAGCTCTAATTAAAAATACAAAACCCCAAAAGATCCTACTGATATGCTTTCAAGCCACACTTGCTTTTGTAAGATAAACAGTCTAAGTATCCACATATGAAAAAACAAAATAAAAATAGTTTCTTCCAGGTTCTTCCAAGTACTCAAAGCAACATGTGACCCGTAACTTGAAGTTATCTCGTCCAGACTCAGTTACCATTTTAACTGGTCGATACGGGATTGCCTCAGAGCCATGATTATGTTTATGCCTTTTGAACAAGCTGATGAAAAGAAACATTTGCTTAAGGTTCCCATCAGTGAATGCAGAGCTTAGACTAGTCTTTAGCTTATACAAACGTTATGCTTATTAATTCAGAATATTCACTCAGTTACTGAAATGTGATGACAAAGTGCGCAGTGAAAGACCGATTCTCTATTATACATGTTAGCATTGCACAAAAATCCCTCGGCTCAGGGATAACTGCCCAAGTCTCGGGATGCACATACCTCTTTCCATCTCTAAAACTGTGGTTTAGGTATCAAAACTGTGACATCGATGCTCTGAATATACAGATTATAAAGTATCAAAATAAATCCATTCCGATTAAGAGCCCTCCAGCTGGATTTCAGGGTAAGAAATTCTAAAGCTGCCGATGCGCAGTCCAGGCCACGCCAACATCCACGGCAGCCTTTGAATCAAAAGCCAGGGACAGGACTCACGCCACCTGTTCCAGTGATCCTGCTACATTCCTATTTTGGTCAGAGTTCTCTTTGGGGGATTAAAACTTTTATGAAAACAAATAGCCAATATTTATTCAAATTGATTACTGTTATTTCACATCCTGATGACTACATTTCCCACTATAAAATTACATTTATCTATGTTAATTTTAACAACCCAAGGATTATTCAAAGTAATAATCACAGTGGTGACTGCAGCTGACAGAAGGGCTGGTAGCTAAAGCAACTATTGTATATTTCATATTATATACGCTTTCATGTAGATGAGAAGATATCCTTACTGAGATTTGTTATAGACCCAAAAAAATAGATTTTTAAGAATCTGCCTACTTGGACACATTTCAATGGAATGTTTATGTCTCAGTAAATATACTGAACAAAACAAAATATAAAAAACACAGGGAGAAAGGAACGGTGAGGGTGGGGAACAGTGGTAGCCGTGCTTTCGTGGCCAGGTCTCAACGACGCAGGACGAACTGCTGTAGCTCTGGACTTTGAGCTCCGCACGGAGCCGACAGGGAGACTTCTGCACACGCCCTGTTCTCGGGCAGCGATCTGCTCCCACTCACGGAGTTCCACCGGTGGGGTTTGCAGGCTCTATGCTAATGTATTATATTGCCCTATTTGTCACCATGCTAGTCACTAGTCAATCAGCTGTGGGGACAAGAGCCAAAGTAAAGGAAAAGAGAATAAAATGATCTGCCAACTGCACTGTCTGCCTAGATGAGGTGAAATCTTCTTTTAAACAAAACACAGAATGTAATCAGCGTTAAACAGAGAGACCCTCTGCAAACCAGAGGATCAGCGATTCCAATTTCTCCCTTTCTCTGTTCTTCAAGAGCTATTTGGGAGGTAATTATAAACCTTTCTCTAAGCATAATGGAACGAGACTCTACTCAGACCTCACTGGGTCATGTGAGAAACAAGATGCAGACGGCGATTCTCAAAGGTCAGTGCGTGTGTGAGTCAGTCTAGGTCCCGAGACTTAGCAGTTGCTCCCTGGGGGGGCAACAACTTGTACTCAAGGAGTTCTTGGGACCACTTAGGACAAGGGCTTGGGGCTCTACTTCCAGGCATCGGCCTAGGGAACGCACGGAGGAAGGAAGCAGAACGCAGAACACAGGGTGCAGGGTGTGGCCTGCCCCCAAATTCACACGAGAGCTGAACAAAGGGGACCCGCAGGCAGCCAGCCGAAGTCTCAACCTCCAAGTGGACACTTTTGTGACACCCGTCCTTCTCCTCGCCAGACCGTGCACACTAGCCTATTACATGAAGTCTTCGGTGTTTTTCCTTTTGCTGCACACATTACTCATACAGGGAAGTGCAGGGAGCTGAGAGTTCAAGGGCGCTTTTGACTGGAACCAGATGAATTGTTGCAGTTGCCGGGGAAACCTTTGACGACAACAATACTCGATATGTCAAATATCTGAAGTCAACATGAGCCAAAGTCACTTAGAAGGTAAAGCCAAGAATGCTAATGGCACAAGAGGGACACTTGGCTTGTAAACATAACTCCAATTTGTTATGTGCTCATGAACTTTTGAAAAGAAAAAAGAATTTTATAATCCTAATTAGCCTATAAGAATGATAACCTTAAATGCTAACTTTCAGATTACAGCATAAAATTCACTGTAAGACGTTTAGATTCCCTGAACATGTACTCGTAGACCATTAAACTAGAGTTTTATAATAATCCTGGAACAAACTATAATCTGTTTCCATAAAATTGTCCCCTTAAGTTCTGTAGGGTTCTGTTCCAGACTAGCATGTTTTTCTTTCCAAAATCCCAGTGTAAAATGTATGTCCAATGTTGAGTATTTCGTGTGTTTTATTATAGAACAAAAAAATGTTTGCTACAGTAAGGCTGAGTAGAAAAAATTTAACAAGTAGAACAATGTGCTATCATTTTGCATCAAGGAAATATAAATTCAATGGAAAACTTCCTAAATTGCATTTTGCTTCAAACGCTGTGTTGGACAGGGACTCTTCCGTGAGTCTGAATTTGTAATTTTTCATATTTTTCATTAGAAAAAATCACCCTGAAAAGCGGTATAATGAAAGCTTGTGCACATTACTGGTACTAGAATTCATATAGTCTTTTGTAATAAAATAAATCAGAAAGAAAATCTAACTACAAACATCTCTGAAGAGTTCAGGGAATTAAAGCTTTGTCCCTTCCACTTTGACACTTGCATGGTGAGAGGTACATTTAGGAATCAATGTGTTTTGGGGGTTTTATTATATTTTAGAGATCTATGATTTTGGTAGAGAATGCTATTATCCAAAAAGGATTACTCTCAAGCAGATATTTTCACTTGAGGTTTTTAGACAGCTGTTTGGAAACTCCTCTGAGAGTTCATTGCTCTGTGCTGCCCCCTGCTGCTGAGCTTCTGTAAATGATTTCCGGAAAATCATAGAGAAGGGCCAGGGTTTCACCCTCCCAAGTTTCTACCCCAATTTACCCACACATTACTCAAGGGACTAGATTTCTTACGTGGTGTTATATAGAGATGCATTTTAATTAAAAATGTTTAAAAAAACAGTTAAACCTTTTTATAGGTTTGGGATCTTTGATTTTAATTTTCATTTCATGTTGGAAATACAGCTTTTCCCAGATAATAACTTGCACAATCACAAACTAAAGATGCTGTCGCATCTAAGAAGCTTGTTTACAAAGTCAGTATGGAAAGCAATAGGTTATTTTGAATTTATTTAACCTGGTATTATTTTTCTAGGAACATCATCATTTTTATCTCAGCTGCATGAGCATGGCTTACAGGAGAATCTCTTCTTTTGCATTACTTATTCTAAATTGATCTGAAAGGGACCATTCCAGTTAATTTAACATCAATTTATCTGAAACAGCTAGAAAGGTCAAGGCTCCAAGTTGTATGCAACAAATGTATTCACCAATTGCTGGAAAATCAGACGCTCTTCCCCGTTGGCACACCTGCGGGCAGCCGCACTCTCTGTTGGACTCTCATCACAACTGCTTTACTTTCTCCACAAGAATGAGACATAAAACTGACACAGTCCTGAGAACAATCTATGCGTGCTGGAAAAACAATCTCGTTATAGTGCTACTGTTATGTGTATATAGCACGCCAACACATATGTGTGTATTAAGCTTTGTTTAAGAAACTCATCCAGCATCCCAAGTACTGCACAGTGACCAATGCTATCTTTGAACCTCTGAACTTCATTCAAAGTACCCCTTCAAGACTTCTAAATAATGTTCATTATTAGTGACCTAAATTAGCTAAGGACTTTTAAAAAAAATCTTATTGCGCAAGGGAAGAATCAAGAAGTTTGATTCCTCAGTGCCTACAATCCAATAAAGAGACATATAGCGTGCATATGTTGCAGGTCTCCTATAGCGACAAACAAACGGCTCAAGTATTCAACATGTCTTCATATTTGATGCTTATTATATGTAAGCAACAGATGTACTTTTCATCTGATCACAGAAAAAGTGATTTTTTAAAAATCCTAAATAGAAAATGAGTCAGTCCCAGTGCAAATATAAATCTGAAAGAAACTCCATACTGTACAAGCAACGTTTGCAGTATTAAATACATTGGCTTCTTAGCAGGAGAAGTGTCTGCCGAGTATCATACTCTGTCAGATCCCCTCCACCCCGAGCATGGCCTTGACTGCTCCGGAGCTGGCCTTAGAAACAACTCCAGGTGACCACTGATTGTCAGGGTCAACACAGGGCTACCATGCCCATGCCTGCAGGAGGGAGGGGCAAAAGGTGGGCCCTCCTAACTCCCCCTTTCCCCTCCTGTGTCGGTAGTATGTGTTTTTCTCCCAAAGCTCAACCCAGTGAGCTGCAATAAAGTAACCTGAATCTACTTTTTACAATATTTTTTTCTTACCTTTACCTGGCGAATGTCTACAGGTGTGTCGAAAGTTATCTTTTCCTTGATATGTTCCAAAATGCTCTTATGCTATTTCTGTTAGGGTTTCTCCACGCTGCCCCATTCAGAAATTTTATTATTTTCTACAGGAGAAAACAAAATGTGCACATGAAAATTACCATCAGAAAACCACTGATTTTTAATCAAATCTAAACAAATGCCAAACCAATGTGAATAGCACTTTCCACGACTCTACCAGGCTTTGGTGTTTGTGTAGTATGATGGCCAGAAATCTTCTCTCTCCGTGTAGCTTTATTAAAAGCTGTGTTTTCCAAGATGTAAAATATTAACAATTATCTCAATCATTTTTTTCTCCTTACCTCTAGTATTCCCGTGAGGTCACATTCTGTTAAAAACATCCTGCCCTTCTCCCTACAAAAAGGTTCCATAGAATCAGAACGCAGAAGCGCTGCAACTTGCTAACTTTGCTCTGTGTTATTTACCAACTGCACAAAGAAAATGCTGTCTATTCAGAACTCATTTCAAAACTCTTTTCACTGAGAGTGAGCGAACAAGCGGGCTCATGTCCCGAGTCCTGTCCCATCTCCAGCGGTCCGGTGATGGCCACGGGGCCGGCGCCGAGTGGCACGGCCTCCGTGCCTCCCACAAGGGTCCGTTGTGAGCAGCGCGTGGGCCCACAGGCCGGCGGGAGGCAAGAAAGGGGGAGGGGCAGGCTCTGACTTTCTCACCCCAAGTTTCTTTGCTTGTTTTCCCCAATATCCTTCAGGAGGCTGCTGCGTCCCACACCCACGCCGGCCTCTAGGCTCCTCGTTCATCCTGGACATGAGCGATGTCACCGCGGTGACGAATGCAGAGTCTGGTTAGCTGGCCTGGGTTTGAGGCCCAGCTTCATTACAGAGTTGCTGCCTTTGGACAAGTTATTTAAAACACTTGGAGTTCATGGTGACAGGGATTGTACTATCTCGCTGGGTTTGAGTAACTGGATTTTAGTACCAAGCTCTGTCTCGGTCCAGCTGAATCCCCACAACTCAGACCTCAGCACGGAACTCCCCTCCTCCTCCCCACCCACCGCCGCGCGGATGTGCCGAGGAAAGAGCCAAGGACTCATTCCAGATCGAGGATGTAGAAAAGGATTAGGGAGGCTAGGCAGAGCAGGCCGTGGAGACACCGCCTCGGCCCCGCGCCACGGGTCCCTTCAGGGAGAGGCACGCGCGTCAAGGCGGGTCCCCGCGGTCCGGAGGTGGGAGCCGAGCCGGAAAGCCCAGGCAGACCGTGCCCCGGGATCCGGCCCGGGATCTGCCCAGAGGAGCTGGCAGACAGCGCTGGGGGCAGAGCCAGAGAGGGGGTCGCATGCGCGCCGCCAGGACTGCACCCGCCAAGCGGGGGCCGGGGGACCAGGCGCGTGTCCGCGGGGCCGCAGGGAAACCCTGTCCCACATGTCCGACAGGGCTCCCCAGAGGGGGCAGCAGACCCGAGCACTGGGCAAGAAGCGGCTGAAGGTGAACAGCCAGGTAGCCTGGCTGAGGAAGGGCCAGGCCAGGGACGGCCAGGAGGAGGCGAGGCGAATGCTCCAGGGAACAAGGGAACTGCGCGATTAAGGAGGCTTGCTGCCGAGGGCTTCCGAAGAATCGACGCTGCAGAGGGTCCGTCGTGGAGAGTAGCCTTTAGCCATCTGCCAGGCCAGAAACAGGACGCCAGCCAGCCGGCCAGGCCAGGAGGGGCGGAAGCTCTGACCTCTCCTCCCTGCACTGCCAGGACACACGCGCCGGCCGGCCTAGGTGGGCGGTGAGGCCCCCGGGGAGCGGGAGGCGGGAGAGAGCGGGACTCCCAGCCGGTCCCAGGCACAGCAGGCAGGCAGACAGGCCACGGGGAGAAAGCGTGGCTACCCCAAGGTCAATTTTTGACTGTTGCATGGGGCCAGCAATGTTAGATGCTGCAACGAGACTGTTCCTGCGATACCAGTTGACCATGGACCTTTTATATTATTTGAGAATGAGCATTAAGAGCAGAGGGGCCTTCCAGAGTTTTTATCCAGGGGTCATGGATATTAGCGCCACTGAATAAAGTTTACAAGAACAACGGGAGCAAAATTAAGTTGTATTTTGGTTCTGTCAAGAGCTGTGTCTTTTAAACATACAGTTACCTAAGCTACCCATGATAAACTCTTCTGTTAGACTGGAAGCTCCAGTGAGGCAGAGACCCGTACTGTATGTTCCTTGAGATTTCCCCAGAGTCTAATGCAGTGGCTGGCCCATGGCAGCCAGCTAGCTGTCCTACCTGTTCCTATTTGGTTGTTTTACTTTAAGCCATTCCTGTTCATCTTGGTCTTTCTAGAGAAATCTAGATGAATATATTTTCTCACAAACATTTCTATCACTTCCAAGACATTCTTAATAATAAATTATTTTTTTTTCTTTATGTACCTGTCCCTCCCTGTGCCCCTGTCTTTCTGAGAACCTTATATATCTACAACATATAGAAGGCACAAGCTGAGTTTTATCCAAGTTTTGACTGTTGGTAATCAAAAGTAGACTGATCAAAGAGCACTGTGACAAGCTTATCTGAGAAGTTCAAGGCATATCACCAAATCCATCAGCTTCTCTCGTGAGCTTCTCTTTGTGAACCAACATCAATCTTTTTTCCAGAAAAAGAAAAAAGACACCAGAACTTGTTGTGACCTTCCTGTTTCTTCTACCGCCCAACCCCATAGCGTAAGTCAATGAATTCCTGAAAAGAGCCTCACTAGCTACTTCTCTGTTCTGGATTGGAGATAAGTTCAAGTATTTCGAATGACACAGAAGCAATTTCTCTTGGGCCAAAAGAGGAACTCAGGGGAATGAAAAAAATCAAAGGCAAGCCTATCTGTGAGCTTCCCAAACTGAGCAAGTTTGGGTGAAGCATATGCAGTCTCAGTTTTGGAAACCACAATATGCCATTCATCCCTGACTAGATGACGGGACAGAAATGTTGTTGCTGAACCAACCAAGAGAAATATGCTTGCTGCTTACCCAAAACAAACTTGCAAAATCCAACTTCTATTGCTTCAAATTTTCAGATGAGAAAATTTTTCCTACGTATAATTTTAAACTGTTTTTTTCACTTGCTAAGTGAAGACGGGTAACCTAGGGGCTGACTTGGAGAGACGGGGTTCTAACCTGATGAAATATAAATCCAGAACAAGAACAGTTGTTGCTTAAGAAAATTCAGGAATAATTAAGCAAAGTCCCTTTCTCAAGATGAGAATGGGCGTGTGTGGAGAGGAAGTGAGTGGTGTCAAAGATGCTGGCAGAAAACACAGACCTTTGGGACCCTCTGATTGATTCAGCCAATGAAACACAAACTATTCATTCTCTTTGTTACTTACTGGAAACCTTTCATCCATTCAGTAAAAAAACCATCCTTGACACTACCTACCTCCTGGGTCTGTAGTGGAGAATCTTTTCTTATAGGCCCAGGATTAGGTAAATTTGACAAAGGAAGCTGAGGAATTTCTACTGGGACCACACCCAGGGACAATGCCTTTGGGGGAAACAGCATGAAGCCTTCCTCCTGAGGACACACTCTTGACTCAGCTTGTTCTTCTTATCATGTCCCCATCTCTCCTCATTGAGTAAAAAAACCAAAGTAGAGACCCTAAGAGATCCTTTGTTCAGCCTGAACACAAATCCCACTTGTCCATAAATTCTCTCTCAGCCTCCAAAGCACATCAACGAAGCATTATGACTACAAGTACCTATTGTTTAAGGCTCCAGTCTTTGGAGAAGTGGAATTTGCAGTGATCCATCTATACACAAATGAAGTCTCATCACTCAATGAAAAGCTATTACTCTAAGCAAGCAACGTAGGAGCATTCCAGCAAGATGGCAGAATGTAAACAGCAGTCCATAAAATGTGCTGTGAGACTTTGAATTTCTGGCTGCTTCAAAGTGTTTATTACTGAGTAAAATGGCCACTTGATCAAGTCATCATTTTTTTAATATTCTTAAAACAATCTTATAGTTGTATTTTATTCAGAAATAATTGATGCTTAGGATTTTTGGTTTTGTTTGTTTTGTTTTGGGTTTTTTTCCCCCTAGAGTACTAGGTTTATTTGAATCAGAGAACTGAACAGCAAAGGTTGGCCTAACGTTTATCCTCAATTTGTGGCTCCTGGAGGAGTTAATATGACAAGATGATAACCTAATAATTATTGGCAAGGACATCATTTTCTCTAAAGAACTGCACCCAAGCAGAATAGGTAATGATTACTCATCCTTGGGTTCCGTCGCTTTAATTATCAGCTTTCTGAAGATGCGTTTTGGAGTCTGCAGGCAGCACTGGCAAAGATGAAAAGAAAAAGAAAACGTTTTGTTGGCAACTTACAAAGCACAAGTAGCACTCCCATCTCCACCGTGCAGCAAAATGCACAGCCCCAGCGGGTCAGGCTGGATCGGAACTTCCGAAGGGGTGTGAGAAGCTGGCCAGGCCATGCGGCCACGTGCCTCCAACACAGTGTAAACCCAGGACGAGGAAGCCTGCACATTCCTGATTCTTTTTCCTTGAACCATGCCAACTTTTTTTTTTAATTCTTTGAGAAACCAGTGGGTGGGCACAGATGGGAAGTGGGAAGCTGCAAAAGAGAGGAAGATGGTATCGGAGCGGAGAACAGAGCCGGGGGCGCCTTCTCCAGGCGTGTCCTCGCGGACCCAGATGGCAGCAGCTCCGCTCCCCTCCGCCCAGCCCCGCCGCGCCCCCTATCCGCCGCCGGCGTCGAGAGACCGGCACTGAGTCTCCTACCCCAGGTGTGTTGACAAGAAGCCCAGCATGTTACCTGTGAGGTGTTCTATATCGCTTTAGCACTGTTTTATACGTGCGACTTAATGCCGTTACTTTTAAAAAGACTCTTTAATCCCCATCTTCAGATGAAACCTGAACTCTGCTTAGGGAAGGGGTCTCCCCCCGCCATGCATCCAGAAAACATAAACGCAGTCCTTTCCTGGTAAATTACTAACGAATGCCATCAACTCAGGAAAAGTTAGGGCAGCCTGGGTTGGAGACCCGAAGTCTGTGCACACAACCAGCACGACGAGGAGGCGTCGCGACAGCAGGCTTTGCCCGCCCGTGGCTGGGTGTTCTCAAAGCTTGCGGGGCGGAGGACGACACAGACCGGAGCACTCGCCCTCTTCATGTGGGCTGGCCCACAACAGGGAGAGCTGCGCAGTGGCCTTGACGGCAACCTATGCTGTTTGCTCTCTGGAAGAAGACAGATTGAGGAGCAAGAGATTTAGAGGACAACTACATTATTAGCGCGAGGCAGCTGCACTTTCGTGCCGCCCTCCGGGAACCTTTCTCAGGCTCACCCGAGGCTCTGACCATGGCCGGGGCCCTCTCCCGGACTCGGGCCCACCTCCGTCCGTGCAGGGTGCGGAGCGCACGCACGATGCGGCGGGCGGAAGGACAGCAGGGCTGACCCGCCGTGGAGACCGGGCACAGGGCCACGCGAGGAGACGCTCCTGGAGGTTGGTTCCCTCCTCGTCCCTCTCGGTCAAGCCTGCTCCGAGTTCGCGCTGCCCTGCAGACGCACAGCCGGACGTGAAAACTGCAGGCAAACTCACGCCTCAGTACCAGGCCGGAAAATAGAAACATTGGCCCGCTGAAAGCCGCTTGAAAAGATCTTGGTATTCAGGCATGCTCTAGCGAAACAGTGTTTTAAGTTTTTATGGTAGCAGAGCCTTTCCTCAAGCGAGCTGTGACCCCAAAACATGCAAGAGCCCAGAGCGCCATGAGGACGTGAGAGGCATTAGACTGTAGCTAGTAAGAGCGTCAGTCTGGAGCCTGATGGCTGCTTCACACCTGCTCTGCACTTACTAGCTATGGGACCTTGAACAAGCCACGTGCCTGCCCTGTGCCTCAGTCTCCCCAAGTGCTAACAATCCTGCTCTCCACTTAGTGTTGTCGTGGGGCTAGAATTAATTGGTGTAAAAAGCTCAGAACGGCACTTGTTACACAGTAAGTGCTGTCTGTGTGCGTGTGAGTGTTACTACCCGGCCAAGTGTGCAGACTCAGAGCCCCGTGCATTCAACTCCCCTCACCTCGTAGTGGCCCTAAATCACATCCAAAGAACCCTCGAGCTCTGGAACACAGCTTGCAGACTCTACTCGGTAAAGCCAAGAAACACGCTTATTCAGGGTCCTCCTAGAACAGCCCAGAGTCAATGATCAATTTTAGGTTTAGCACTAAAAACAGGGGTAAGGCGAACTAATGGGTCTCCTAAGGCTGCTCAAAACAGCATTGAGTGAGAGGCAGCCTGGCTGCTAGGGGTTTTGTGGGGCACCAACTGATCAATAAGCTAAGATTTTCACAGCATATGCCATGTTTGGGCAGTGTGTTGGGTCCTGGTGACGCACTGCAAAAAAAGACAAATTCCCCCTGAAAGACAGGAGTTGATAGTAGGAGAATGTACTTTGTTTTGTGTGGAACAAATTGTCTGAGATTAGAAAAATGTGTTCTCGTTGATTCTAACTGATGCCATTTGCTTCTGTAACTGTGCTTGCTTTTAGTTGTTTGTTAAATATAGGAGTAAGAGCAGGAGTGACTCCATGACAAGCTGAATTTCCTGGAATAGGCCTAAGTTTCAGTTTCCCTGAAACCGAAACGCGGACCACAACTGGCGCCGGCGCGAAAATTGAAAATCCCGGGGCTTGGAGCCAACCAATCAGGAGTCAAAACAATCAGCCACTTTCAAAAGAACCAATGGACTAAGGGGGGAGGGGGGATGGTGTGCCCAGCGTGTCGTGTGGAACCTGCGTGTCGTGTGCCACCGGTGTGTCGTGTGCAAAAGAAAGTATAAAAGCCTCACTTTTACCCCAGGGCGGGGTCCTGGTTCATAGGGGAGGCCACTGCGTTGGTGCTCTGGGACTTGGACCCTAGCTCGAGCTAGCCAATAAACTCCTTTGCCGTTTGCAGCCTCGGTGACTCTGCCTCTCTGTTCCTGGGGCCGAGGGGAACCGGCTCTAACACCCCAAGCACGGAGCTTGCAGTCTGGTGCCAAGATAGATACAGAACAAATAACACCTTGGGGTGTGTTTTTCTGAAAGGAGAAGCATAAAGTGCTGTGGTGCAAACAGCGCAGGACTTCACCTTTGCAGGGGAGCTACGACGGACTTCCCTGGAGAAATGACATTCCACCTGCGATGGCAAAAGCAGGAAGAACCAGCTAAGGAATGGAATTCTTTCCCAACTAAAGGAACGGCGTGTGGAAAGTGTCGGGGTGAGGGGAAGGGGCTTCAGGGGCAGGCAGCACAGCAAGAGAGAAGCTTCCAGCACCAGAGCCCCGGGGCCTCCAGCTGGGCTGCAGGTTGCTTGCTAGCTCCTGGTCTCTGCGACTCTGGGCTGCCTTGTCTCTAGATTTATTTCCATGCTCTTGTCAATATTCCCTTTATGGATAGAAAAATGAGCCTCATGAAATATTTCCAGGAAAAATTAAAAACGTGATTCATAAGTAACACAAGACTACAAACTCTTTTATCTATACCACAGCACATTAACAAACCTGGGCTGTCCTCCCTTGTGCTTCATGGCCCTCTTTTATAAAAAAGTTAATTTCTACAGCTTTCTCCCCAAAAGGAGCCCCCCAGTCTATTACATCATTTCCTTTTTTGAAAAAGCATTAAAATTTTCCAGAATTACTGAGGTTTTTCTTTTTTTGTAGCCCATCTTTTCAGTAAAGATTGTTTTAAAAAACAAATTCAGTCATCCTGGGTGATGAATGAAGATTTTCATTTTTTAAAAAGCAGATTTTCAGCTGGGTGCGGTGGCGCACGCCTGTGATCCTAGCACTCTGGGAGGCCGAGGCGGGTGGATTGCTCAAGGTCAGGAGTTCGAGACCAGACTGAGCAAGAGCGAGACCCCGTCTCTACTAAAAAATAGAAAGAAATGATCTGGACAACTAAAAATATACATATATAGAAAAAATTAGCTGGGCATGGTGGCGCATGCCTGTAGTCCCAGCTACTTGGGAGGCTGAGGAAGGAGGATCGCTTGAGCCCAGGAGTTTGAGGTTGCTGTGAGCTAGGCTGATGCCACAGCACTCTAGCCCGGGCAACAAAGTGAGACTCTGTCTCAAAAAAAAAAAAAAATAAAAAGTAGATTTTCATTCAAGATCTGGAAAATATGATAAAAGTATATAAAGCAAATATGTTTTTTAGTTATGGTCAGCCCATAGATTGATTGAACTAATAAAGTAGCATCAATAGAAAATATTCTATACTTCAGATATTCCTTTATTTTACTTATGGGTTCTAAGCCCAGACCTTAGGGGAAAGTTTAGCACCTGCCCTGGGGTATGGTAGGAAGGTCACAGGGAGAGTTCCAGGTCATTTGTCACCAACTAGCTAAGTGACCAGAATTGAGTGTTGTGTATGAGTTTAAAAGACCTACTCTCAATTAAAGTAGAAAATCTAAAAAACAAACAAAACAAAACAAACAAAACCCCTAATAATTAGCCTTGATTCAATACAAAAATCATTCACTGACTCCATGCCCTGTGCCCACAAGGGTCCTGTACCCTTTAAGAAGATCACACTCTTCCTAGAGCAGGACTCACCCCAGTTCTCTGGAATGTCTCTGATCTTAGGAAGAGAAGAAAATGCACTCACTTTTTCTACCTTCCCATCCCAGCCCCCACCAACACTTCAAACTCCGCACAGAAAAAAAGAATTCATGCATTAGTAGCAGTCAGTTCATAAGCCTTACTTCCTTGTACTGTAGGGGTTGATATTTGGCTGATGTCTACTCATGTGTTTGACTTCATCATAACTGCAGAGGGAAAAATGGGGGGCAGGGGAAGAGGGGAGAGGGAAATTGGAAAGGTGTCTTCATGGAGCTGCTAGATTCTAGGACACACTCTGGAACCACAGGTGAGCTCAGCCCCGGGACACTTGGGAATGGCTTGGCCAGTGGCAAATCTGCATGAGTCCATGCATAGACCTGGCATTCTGCCACCTGCATCTGTGCCCCAGGACTACCTCTAACAGGAAGGAATTGGTGGTAAAGGGCAGAAGGCATCGCCATCCCTCCCATGAAATATTTGGAGGAAGGACATTAGGAACTAGTAAAATTATTTTTACTCACCAGAAAAAGAATGATGAGTTTTTTAAAGAACCGTTTTAATGACGGGTTTAACATTTTTATCTGGATCACAAACATTCACGCACCTGCGCACTTCAATACGTTCATAAACACCCAAGAGCAATGTGAAGCTCTGAACAATAGCAGCAGCTGGCATACAGGTTTTTTTTTTATTATTCTTCTCTCAAAAACATAGTCTTGATTATTTATAGATAATAAAGCATGTTATTCACCTTCCTACCAGAAAATTAAGAGTTAATTAAAATACATGATTTATAGAGCCATTCCTAAATAGAAAATAATAGAAGCATTCACATTTCTAAAAAATAGAGGCTTTAAGATAGAATAACATACAGATATTTCTCATTTGAAAGAACATTTTAAAACCTAATAATATCAACATAATATTGTATGGTCTTTGAAGAGAAGTTTTACATCTGATTTATCCTGGTAAACTCATAGAAAATAGCAACATTACTTGGTGAATATTGAATAAGTAAATGAATAAATTACCAAAAAATAAAAAGCCCCACTGACAAGACAGCGAAGGCCATTAAACACTGGAATCAGGAACTGAAAGAAGCAGAGTTAGATGAACTTTACTCATAGTTTGGATAGCCATCCCCTCCAAATCCCAAGTTGAAATTTGAGCCCCAATGTTGGAGGTGGGGCCTAGTGGGAGGTGTTTGGGTCATGGGGGCAGATGGCTTGCTGCCGCCCCCACTGTAATGAGTAAGTTCTAGCTCTGTTAGTTCTGGTGAGATCTGACTATAAACCAGTTGTGGAGGAGCTGGGCACCTCCTCCTCCTTTCTCTCTCTAGCTCCCTGTCTTCTCCATGTGACACGCCTTCCCCACCTCGCCTTCCACCTTGACTGGAGGCTCCTGAACCCCTTATCAGAGCAGATGCTGGCATCATGCTACTTGTACAGCCTGCAGAACCATGAGCCAAATAAACCTCTTTTCTTTATAAATTACCCAGCCTCAGGTATTTTCTTTATAGCCATGCAAATGGACTAAGACACTTACAAAATAATTCTACACTTGATCTTAGCCAAAAGGCTGAAAAGCGATACAAAATAGTAATCCTCCAATTTTCATGGGCATAAAGGTCCCTGGAGGGTTTCTGTTAAAGATATAGATTACTACCCCTCACACCCCACTCGCAATAGATTTTGGTTTGGTAAGTCTGGTGCTGAGCCCAGGAATCTGCATTTTAACAAGCCCCCTCCAAAGATTTTGACCATATGTTGAGGAGCGCCACATTGGGTGGGGGGTATTCTTCTGGCTAAAGTGCCTGCCTGGGGCTGAACTAGAGGGTTCAGCGCCCAGGGCTACCACCTCCTGACTTCACGCCATTGGGCAAGGACTTCACCTCTGTGTGCCTCAGTTTCCATATCTGCAAACTGGGCATCATAATGACACCGGACTACTAAGAGATTATTAAAGCAGTTAGTGATTGCAAAGTCCCTGACACAGGACAGGGATAGGCATGAAGCCATCCTAAAACCAACAGGAAGACAGTGTAATTTGCTTATACATCATGTTTTAAAAACAAAATACTTCATATGTCTGCGTCATAGTCAGAATTGTGTTTCCCAAAATTCATATGGTGAAGTTCTATCCCTCCGAGTGTGACTGTATTTAGAGACAGGGTCTCTACAGAGGTAATTAAGCTATAGTGAGATCATTGAGGTGAGCCCTACTCCATCGTGACTGGTGTCCTTGTAAGAGGAGAAAATCTGGACACATACAGACATGTACAGAGGGAACTCTGCCCGACATCGACCCTTCCCTGGTCTCCAGCCTGCCAGCCTCCTTGCAGACCTCAGACTCCCGGGGCCACCATCCCCCGTGCCAATTCCTTAACAACAATCCAGACAGATAGATGGCGAATTACAGACGACAGAGATGGAGATCCAGCGATACATCCTACTGGTTCTGCTTCTCTGAAGAACCCCGACTAATAAATACAGTCCTTGAAAATAATAAAAGTGACACTTTTTGGATACTTCTAATTCTTTCCAAAAGTAACTGTACTCCAGGAAGCCTCCAAAAAGGCGCGGCCCCTGGCACCCAGGCCTCCCCTTCCCCCGCACCTGGAGCCACCCACTCCTGGTTGCTTTTTCTGCACAGGATTTTAATTTACAGAGGATTCCTCGGCCCTCTGAGTCTGTTTACACATAGGATCCTGCAAGTGAATCCTCTAAAGTGCTGACCCTGGTTCTTCTGCCTTTTGAGAAGGATCAAGGTAGAGCTGAGCTTCTGTCTGAAACTGGATCTCGAAGTCTCCGGCCCCTCCCTGCGACCACAACTACCCGCAGGCCCGCTGGCCACCAGGGCGGTCTCACAGACTTGGGGCACTGTTCCTTTTACCTGGAAACCACCGTCTTTTCTTTTTTTTTTTTTTTTTTGAGACAGAGTCTCGCTGTGTTGCGTGGGCTAGAGTGCCGTGGCGTCAGCCTAGCTCACAGCAACCTCAGACTCCTGGGCTCAAGTGATCCTCCTGCCTCAGCCTCCCGAGTAGCTGGGACTACAGGCACGTGCCACCATGCCCGTCTTTCCTTTTTAAAGCAGCAGCCCCGGGTTATCTGCGACCTGTTTGGTTTAGAAGAAACCTGGGCCAGCACGTCTGCTCCTGGTGTTTGGGGAGGTCTCTCCAGTCCTGAAAACGCTCCCATGTGCAGATGTCCTTCACCTCTGAGCTTGCCTAGCCTGCGCTAGAGAGGACACGCTCCATCCCCAAAGTAAATACTCTGGACAAAAATATTTGGATGCTGAAATAGTATATGAAAATTTTGAAATACTTCTTGAAACTTTTTTTTGTGATTATTCATTGCAAACAATGACTGTGGCTTATTCATCTAAATATCTTCAGCGTCTGGCTTGTAGTGGGCGGGGACTCAGGAGAGGTGTAAGGAAAGTGGAGTGAATGAAGGAATGATTGAGAAGCACCTCAGTAATTATAACACAGCATGATGAGCCATAAGTAAACTGAGCTTCTGTGTCTATCCTCTGAAGTCCAGGGAGCTGTAGGATTTCCCAATTTATGCTGTGGCAATTAATATGTAAATTGCCTGTCCATTCATTTAATATAACAACATACATTTGAAGAGCTATGTTTTATAAAAACTTTTCTTAAGGGAACATCATCATATAGAATGAACACTTACCTGAAAATCATAAGAAAAAATGAAAGTCTCCAAATCTCTTGCTATGACAATCAAGTAAGCAAACTCCAGATCAGTGTGTTAACTTTATTTTTTTTAATGATATTCTTTTTTCTGGATTGTAGTACATATTCCTTTGAAAGGATCCAAGTTTTACTGTATTTTTAAAAGAATAATGATTTGCATCACTAGAGGGAGACACAGTTTGCCAAAAAAGCTATTATCAGGCAGAACTGAAAACTTCCCAGTTCTTAAGACTAAAACAAGAAGTAAAGCTACTATATATGGTTTTAAATATCCACATTATTTTGTGAATTTAAGAAGGTCATACATAAAATTATTGAACCAACAGGTTAATTTTTCCTTTCTCAAATAATATTGAAACTGTGAATCAAAAATTAGAAATAGAAATTGTCAAACTTCAGTAAAACACTAAAATTCAAATATGATGATATTGAAATAACAGAATTTTTCAACTATCCCAGGACAATAAAAAATCAGTATACAAAGAGTGCACCTATGTGCTTAAGTATCTGCCTCTGTGAACAGCTGCTTTTCCAACATAAAAATGCATGAATATAAATCTCTCTCCCAGTTAAGGGAGTTGAGGCTGAATTCTGCACGGACTTGCATCACTGAATTGCATGGCAGTGTGGAGCGGGAGACCTGACCTTACGGTCTTGGTACCGTAAGTAAAAGTAAAAGGCCCGATCTCGAGTTCTTAACTGAAGGACAAGAAACACAGTGTGTTGTTGTGTGGTCTATGTATAGTGTATGTGTTTGTGTTTGTGTTTAAACCAAAGTTCAGTGAAATAAAGAAAATGTGATTAGTTTTGTTTTGTTTTTTATATACAGACAGCTTTACTTATTTACATTTCCTGCCTGGTCTCTGAAGACATTTGAATTTTTAATGCCTATTCTAAAAGTTGAGGTTTGGGAGCAGCTTAACATCTATAAGCAGGGTTGACCTACAAAAGGCAAAAAGTTGTAGTTAAGAAGTGGTAGGGATCAGAAGCCCACAAATAAACAATGGATTCTAACATTCAACTTAAAAATAAAATTCAACTAACACTTGGAACACCTCCCTCCTGCCTTTCCTCTTTCGTGACTCCCGTCCCTGGGTCTCCACTGTTTGTGCATCTTTCTACTTCCCTAGGCCCCTTCTACCTTCTTCCTCCAAATCTTTCTGTTTGTCACTGCCCCTTCTGTATTTACTGAAGTGTTTGTTATCTTGGTGTTTGTTCTACTTATTGAATACACCATCATATTCCCTGGTGTTCATTTTTAAATTATATCAGTTAGACATTTCCTATGTCTCTTTCAAAAACCAAATTTCTTTCCTCTTATGAATGTCACACCAGTTGATTCTTTTTCCTCCTATGATTCAACGATCATCAACATACACCATGCCACTCCTCCAAGCCTTCCCTCCGAACTCCTGTCATTGTGACTGACATTAAGGTGCCTGCGTGCTGTTGGCAGCACTCACTCTTTCTCAGGCCACCACATTTCCAGAGAAATCCTAGTGAGAAGTGCAAGGGTGTAAGAATAGGTGTGGCACAAGTACACCCAAAGCCACAGCGATTCTCTGGAGTGATTGTCACTGTGACCTTTGAGATTCTACAAGAAAGAAAGAACTTAGGAGGCAAAGCCCTTCTGCTCAGAAGCCGGCCCCAAAGAAATGCCATCTTGCACCTGCAACCCTTCCAGATGAACCTGGCAGACCCAGTGGTGAGCGCACAGGCTCTGTGGGTGCCACAAAGCAGGTCCCACATGGGAGCGGCTCCTGGAGCAGCAAGCGGTGAGGGGTGGGCTCACTGTGACAGAGCTTTCGTTGCCCGTGAAGCTTCTCAACACCGAAACCGAAGTTGTCAGGATGACCCCAGAACAAAAACAGACTGCTAATCTTCCCAAAGGCTGTCACGAGAAAGTCAAATTTGCCACAGTGTCATTTGTGCAAGGATAATGACATGATATTTCATGTCAGTTGCAGCCTATCTTAGTTTGTGATTACATCACACAGAAAGGAAAAAGAAACCAGCAAGTACACCGGGCACTAATTATGACACAGGCTGAGTTCTAGCTGCTGCCTCCTTGGAAACCTCTTTCGCGGTTTTCCCAACGAGCCACCGCTGACTGCTTCCTAACGCTGCGAGGTACTAAATGCCAGGTAGCGCGAGCTCCTTTCCCTGGCTGCTACTCGAGCATTTGAACCTTGCTGCTGCGCTGGCAGCTGTAACCAGCTTGTTAGCACTGTTCTTACACTCCAGAAATGGTGCTTCATAAGGTTTGGCTAAAAAGAAAACGGAGTCAATCAATAAAAGTTTTAATTACTAATATTTTAGAAAATACTGAGGGGAAGAAAATGTTACCGGCGTATAAAAACCCAATTTATTTATAAAATCATGGCAGCACTATATTAAAATATCCGTTCCTTTATTAGTTTAATAGTGACAGTGCATTTCAGACAGGGCACTAGAAGAGGAGACATACATTTGAGGCTATAGTTACATCCACTTTAGAATGATTTCTTGTCTTTCCTGGGAAGTATTCCAAATCAGATGTCAAAGGACAGCTGTTTTACTCCAGATGTTTTTGGAGATCACCAGCATACATTTAGACTGAGAGTCAAGATACAGACTGGGATTTAAAAAACATAAAATAGCTCTTTTATGATGCATTTAAGTTAATTTCTTTTAGCATTTAGAATAAAAGAAAGAACAGATGGTAAAGACTTAGTTTAAAGTGAGAGCTATGAAAGAAAGTTTTCCATAACTGAAATTCATGAACCATAAGAGTTCAAGCAAATTTTTAAATGGTCCATGTAGTAAGAGAACCTATAGCATCACAATCATTAATATATTCCATATAATAAGCCAAGATGTAATAAATACATTTAGGATTTCCATATTATGTTATAATGCTAAAAATAGTGAAATGTCACCAAAAGAGTAACTAAAAAAAATGGATACAACTACATATTATTTTCTTCAAAAATACACATTTCAAAATATACACATTTTATAATTGTTCAATTTTAGATCTCCAATTATTAGTCACCATTTTTATATAATTTGCATATGTCTTATATTCACGAATAGAAAATAATACCTAATATTTTAATGTAATAATGTTATTTATGACTTCTAGGCGTTAAACTACCTAGTTCCTTTATTTACATAGCATTTTTTAACAGAAGACGGTGTTAACTCACATAGTATTCATTCATAAAGTGATTTCTATCTCCAAGTACAGCTGAACAATTCCTTAGAAATCCATGAAAACTTTGTGTGTATGTGCGTAATTTAACATACTCACATTTACATATTATTTCACACAGACACACACATTGCATTGTAGAGTCCTGCTGATGACATAAACTCCACAGCTGTTGAACTTCAAACGCTGAGTCAGTACTTTCTAGCTAACAGATTCTGACAATAGCCACAATCTTATCGATAACTCCCAGTGAGAAAGCGATTGTTAGTGACAGTAACGGAATCAGAGTTTGATGAAGGCGGCTGGGTTGGCCCAGTCATAATAGCGGAGGCATAAAGTTTAAACCTCTTTATTGCACAGCTGACCCCAATTACATCCCAAGACAAATAACACCCTTTACTCAAACACCTGGTACCAAATGTGACCACTTCAAATTGCTCCCTCATGGGAGCCTCAAATCATTTCGGGACTATTGGAACAATGGGCATTAATTGCCAATCTTGTATTTGATATGCTGGACGTCTCTGAAGTTGAGCGAATTATTTTTTAGATGCTTTGGTTTACTGAGAATGATTTTTTAAAGCACTTCCCTTAACTAATGCTTTGTTAAAAGAAAAAAAAAGAAGTAAATGATGCCGCAAGCCAAGATGGAGACTAGACAACATGATGGACAGTTCATGCGAAATGCAGGGATCTCTCTGCTGGTGCCTGAGTGCCCTGGTTACCTCCAAACAGATGATGACCGTATTTGTCTCAAAAATGATAAAATTGCTCAAAACGTGAGAAATTGCCACTTGGCACTAACACAGAGCATTTGAACACTACGAGATTACTTTGAACTAAAGCATAGACAACATTTTTAATTCAGGATTTCTGGAAGAAAAGACCCCAGGTCACTTGTCTCGGTTGTACCATTTTACCCAACTAACAAAGATCCGGGCTCTAGCTCTGGAATCAAGCCGACAGAGGCTGCAGTCCTTGGCGAGGTCATTCTGGGCAGTTACTTATCTTTGCTATGCTCAGTTTTCTCATCTACAAAACAGAGTCACAATAGCACCTGTTTCAAATGAGTTCATGCATGCAAGGAACCTGGCAATACATCTGGCCCGTAGGAAGTGTCAATCCATGTTTACATTATTAGGATTATGAATAGAAAAAATGGCCCAGGTAAGGTCTCTGCACTTCTTCAACATTATTCATCTTTAATAAAGTGCAGGAACAAACTTTGAACGGACTGCTATATTTATGTCATATACCTATTTATTTACTTATCCTATTTATTTATCAGTCCAAAATCTTTTTGCCAGACCCTGGACGAAGCACATATGCCTGTCCTTTATGTGCACACAGTGCAAAGAGGAAAAGATGAGGAACTCAACGATGGCCGAGTGCTGGTGGCTGGGAGTACAGGGCACAGTGTGGGCCCCTGGCAGAGGAGGACAGGAGAGAGCATCTCCCCAAAACCAAACGCTGCCTTTTAGCAGGGAGGTGGGCTGTTACCCGAACGAGAACATGGTGCCCTTCATCTTCAGGGATATTAGTATCTCTACACAATTCAGACACTCATTATTTTCTGGATTGGGGCGGGCCTTATTAAATTAGTGTTCCATCTTGCTCCCCAGATCTTTTTCTGCCATTCAATATCCATTGGATTTTTCTCTTCCTTATAATTATGTCGCTTATTTTGATCCTGCCTTGTGGAAGTTCTAACCTGAAACGTCCTTGAGCACAAAGTTTAAATTTCAACCTAAGATTTTCGTTCTAAACAAAAACAGTATCAAACAGGGTGAGATAACCTAAGAAATCTAGAATGATTTCTTGGTTCTACCTGAAAGCAACATCAAAAGACAGGACGACTTCTCAAGGTGCTTCCTAATTATATAATGCTACAACTGTCCTAAAAATTAAAGAAGCTAAAGGGACTGAGTGAGGGAGAGCTGAGCCATGACAGAGGGTGACGAGTGAGCATCCAGCACAGGAGCCCTGGGAGATCGAACACACGTGCGAGCGCTAGGATGACCAGCTCATCCCCGTTTGCCCGGACTTTCCCAGTTTCAGCACTGAAAGCCTCACATCCTGGGAACCCCCCTCAGTCCCAGGCAAACCAGAAAGTTTGGTCACCCTAAAAGTACATACAGGCAGTCCCCTGGGTACAGATATGTTCCTGAGAACGTCTTTAGGTCAGATTTGTATGTAACTCAGATCCCTGATGACCAGCACATGTATGATAATAATAATGATACCATCAGGCTCACATGTGATAAGAATAATACAGTGTAATAGCATAGTAACAATAATGCCCTGGTACTGTAATAGTAAGTTACAGAAACTATTGTGCCCTTGCAACTCGTAGGCTCATAGGAATGTTATGCCTGTTTTGATCTTCTAAGCAAGTCAATAACAACCTTTCCATTTCAACAATTAATCCACTGCTCTGCTCAGTAATAACTGATGCTGTCGTTGGAGCACTGCCTTCCACATGTCCCGTTGTTCTCACTTCATTCTTTCTAGTTGTTCCCATAGTAGAGCGACCAAAGCCTGATGTTTTCCCGGTGAATGACGGTGTCTGCCTTTCCCCAGTGTTTAATTATTTCTACTTCATTTCCATTGCAATCACCTTTCTCTTCGCTGTAGCTTCACCTGGACTTGCCGTGGACTTTTGCTTTGGAGGCGTGGTCGTCAGGGTGAACACAGACTCACAAAACCGAATGAAAAGGTTAAGGCGAAAGTGACACTGTGAGTAAGCGACCATGTAAACGATGAGACCAGCTGCTAGCGCAAGGACGCTGCCCTCACGGACTGCTTACGCCATGCAGGCTTGTTTACATGTGCGGAAGGAACTAGCTCCTGAGTTATCAATTTAATTATTTAACTATAATTTATCCTTATGTGGAGCCTTGGAAGCCCACTTGTAAGTACGGAACGCAGTAAGTCAGGTTGTCTGTAGCCCAGGGACTGCCTGCATACGTTTACTTGTCTCTTTTCCCCGGATGGTTTTCCCTTACGATAGTTTGTTAGTTTGTTCATTGAACTCATATTTCTCAAAGGCCCCAACATTCCAGGCCTCGTCGCCGTGCCGCAGACACAGCAGTCCATCCCAGAGAGACTGCATCCCTGTTTTCACATAGCTCACGTTCCCATGAGGGAGGCAGAGGAACCAGGCAGACACACGCCCGACAGACGTAAGTGTTATGAAGAAAATAAAGTCAGCTCATGAGCTAGAGAGGCACTACCAGGAGAGGGGAGGCTTCGAGACAACATTTGAGCTGAGCCCAAATGAGAGGAAGGAGCTGTGGGAACAGCAGTGGCAGCGGGAGCTCACAGGCCCCAGGGCAGCCTGGGGCAAGCCTGCGGTGGAACAGACTGGAAGGCAGGCCAGTGGGTGGACAACAGAGGCCAGGGTAGAGCCAAAAGAGGCAGGATCCACGTAGCGGGTAGGGCAGATCATGGAGGACTTCTGTAGGCTGGCTGAGGGCTTTGGACTTTAATTGCATTGGAAGACATTGGGCAGTTAGAAGCAGGGAGACAGGAGGGATACAGATCCAGTGTACTTTTTCAAAATCTCCCTTGCAAGAAGGTTGGAAATGGACTGTAGGGAAATAAAAGTGGAAGGAAGGGACCAGGTAGAAGGCTACTGTGGTCCACAAGCACCTGCTAGGCCAGTGGCTCTCAGAGTGTGGTCCCCGCCCAGCAGAGTTGACATCAACTGGAACCTGCCAGAAATGCTCATGTTGAGGCCCCATCCCAGAACCCCAGAGTCAGTGTCTCTGGGTTGTGGCTCAGCAATCTGTGGTTTTCCAAGCCTTCCAACATGACTCTGATACAGGGGATAGTGTGAGGACCACTGATCCAGGGCCAGGGCTGGGTACACATTAGAATCACCTGGGGAACTTTTTTTTAAAACAACCAGTGCTGTAACAGACTTCAAACAGGCTAAGTCAAAATTGTTGAAAAAGAGATTTCTGGGGAGAGTTGCTAATAGATTAGAGCTGTGGAGAAAGGGAGAGTATTTAGGAGTAACCCTAGGCCTTCCTCTTAAGCAGCTGGGCACATGCTGGTGGTCAACTGTAACTGCTTCTTAACCTCCCATCTCCATCTCACTCTACTCTGATTTATTGTCCACCTATCAAGTCAGAAGACTTCCTCTAAAATGCACATTGAATAGAGCCACTCACTTGTGTTAAAATACTTTTCCCCCTTTCCAGAAACACTTTTATCCTACTATTCACACAACTAACTCTTCATCCTGAAAGATTGTGGCTCCGATCCAAAAATCAGAAACCATGCTAAGTATTTCAACAGAAGGAATTTAATACAGGGAATTTTAGTTTTACAGGCATTAGGGGATTAAAGAGTGAACAGCTGCAATAGCCCAGAGATAAGACTTGTGAAAAGCAGCTTCCCTGCCCTGGAGCTGAAGGAAAAATGTGTCAGTGTTGGGAAGCTCCCATGAGGCCCTGCATGGGGGCTGCTGCTTCCCTAGGAAGGGAGGATCCCACAGAGCAGGGTGGGATCCCTGAGGAGGGGGCATGCTTCACCTCTTAGGGGATGCAATAGGGTGATTTTGGGAGTGCCCAGAGAAGAGAGCTGTTAATGGCCATCAATGGGGCACACTGACAGGAAGGTGTAAGACCCTCCTCCTCAGTCCTGCCTGCCAGTCCCTCTAGTTCCCCCCAATGGCAGAGCTAACAGGGATCTGCTGTCAGAGGACTGAGGTGGTTGGCACATTTCCTGCCCCAGCACCCCAGATCCTTCGAGGGCAGGATTAGAGCTGACAAGCAGGACTAGCACACAGAATAAAGGACACTTTCTCTAGAAACTCTTTCTTGATCCTTATCCTAGACCAAAGCAAGTTCTCCTGTGCATATTCATATGGTGCTGTTGAGCCTTCCCATCTCTCAGGTCACCCTCGTCCGGTTGCCTGTCTGTCTGCCCCACTGGACTGCAGGTTCTGTAAAAGCAGGGACTACACCAACATGCTAATCAATGTTTTCTCAGCGCCCACACTCGTGTCTGGGTGTAATAGGTGGCTAGGAATATTCATTACATGTGCTGGAAATTGTAACAAGCAGTGTAAATATGGAGATGAATAAAAGATTATTTTCCTCCAGGAACTAGTAGACTATTAGGGAGGAAAAAATCATGTGCCATGTCTGATCTTGGAAAACTGGGAACAACACCAAGTAGCATTTTATTTTGATAACATTCCACACACCAAGTTTTTGTTCAATCAATATGTCAAACCCTTAGACAAAGGAAAGCCTTTCATAGAAGAGCTAAGACTCTAAAATCACGGTGTATTTATAGGAGCTTTATAATACTATATAAGGATTTAATTTACCAGGCTAACATGATAAAAGAATGATCATCTTCCCAAACCACAGCTCTACCCAGTACTACTCATGCTATCCTTCCCACTGCCAACAGCTCAAATCTCAACTCTTTGGCTCAGCATTCAAGATTATTTACAAATGGGCTCCTACCTGCCATGCCAACCTTGTTTTTCAAGACTTATGATACCAATTTCACCACACAGCCTAATTAATTTACGTATTATTCCCTGAATGCAGAAGGAGCAATCCTGTGTCTGTTTTTTTGCCTGTGATATAGGAATTTTATAGCAAGAATTTAGTTTGATGTAAGAAGCAAGATAAATATCAAAATTTATTTTTCCCTAAGTATCTAGACAGTCACTGAATAAACAGTCTCTTCCTCAGGAATTTTAAAGGCCCTTTTTATTCCTAATATATTCTTAATTCTCCCTTTGCATCCATGTCTACTCTGGCTGTTCCCTTTTGTGCTGTGTGGGGTCAATCTCCCTTGGCGTAGCTGTAAGATGTGCTAGTTGCTGTAGCTCTCAAACCTCATGATCCTGTGACACCACCCCTCACTAAGGGGCTTTGGAATCTTTAATCAGAAATGTTCATCGCTTCAGGATTAACTAGAAACCCATTTGTAATCTCATTCAGTTGAACTTCCATAATGGTTGCTTTTGGAATCCTTGCTTTCCACCCCCAGATGTCAACTTGAATGCAAATGCTGTATTTTGTTTTTTCTTTTATTCCCTTGTAGGGTCCATGCTCTACAAGGGTGCACAATGCCTAACTCTGAAGGAAAAACTGAAAAGCTATTCATAGAAGTGTTAAATTTAAAGACATATTATTTCCTTCAAAGGAAAACATAATTCTCTTAATGCAAAATTAGATAAACAGGCTGACTGGGATGAAACTCAACCTCAACAGGAGCTAAATGGAGTGAGCTCACAGCACAACTGTCTTCAGAGAGCTGCAGGTCGGCGGCTGCAGCTGGGAGGACTTTCCTCCCATCATGTTGCAGGGCTGCTTGATCTACAGCAGCTCCCAGATGCTCTCCCAGAAACCTCGACTAGAAACACCATTTTTCACTTTTGTGTCATGCATGAATCTCACACACACAAACACACATTCTGCCATTTCTGCTGCTGGAGTGGCCAGGTTCATTGATTACAATGTACTCAACATAAAGATGAACCTGACATCTAGAAAATACACCACTACTCCACTTCTCTTCAAGGTTGAGCTAGGTGACAAAGCAGTGTTAGACTTGGAGCGTGTGTGTAGGCGCTTCTGCATATACAGCAGAAAGAGTTGGTTTTATTGACCTGAACCTTGGTGCTAGAAATAATAAGGCTCTTTCCTCTAATGGCCCAAACACACGATCCCTGCGTGGGGTCTGGGGCAGTGCGAGGCACATCCTGGGTCTCAGTGTTACTTCCTACAGAACCCTCCCCAGAAGCTGGAAAATTTCCAGCTCCGCTTAATCCCAGGGTGTCAGTGGACACCAGGGTGTCAAATGACCCCCACCAGCACCGTTTATGTCTGCACTGTCCTGTGTGGTAGCCCCTAGCACACTGAGCTGTAGCCACTGAGCACTTGTGATGTGGCCAATGAAATTCAGATGTGCCTAAGTGTAAAGTACACACTGAATTTCAAAGATGTGATATGACTACATAAAAAGGTAAAATAACTCATCAATACTTTTTTTGTTGATGAGATATTGCAATGTTAATATTCTGATTATATTGGGTTAAACAATTCTTAATATTAACTTTTCCTTTTCTTTTTTTTTTTTTTTACAGGTGGGATCTTGCTGTGTTGCCCAGGCTGGACTCAAACTCCTGGGCTCAAGTGATCTTCCCATCTCAGCCTCACAAGTATTAATAGCTGGTACTACAGGTGTGCTACTGCACCTGGCTCCTTTTTCCTTGCTTTGGTGTGGCTACTGTATGCAAAGTACCCTTTGTCATATAAAATAACATTCACAGTTCTGGAGTTTTGGGCACAGACATATTTGGGGGATCATTATTCAGCCTACCACAAATTCTAAAACAGAATTTTTTAGAATATATGTTGTTATGATTATGGATAAAAGGTACTAAAATTAAATGGAATGCCTCCCTTAACCTTAAAATGTTATAGTACATATTAATGAGGCAGATGCCAAGCTCAGCCGCAGTGAAGCCTCTTCCCACCACGGTGCTCCACTAACCCAGCCTGGCCTCCCCTGCCTCCCTCCACCCCCACAACACACACACCTTCCTGACACTCCAGTCCTCCTCATTTTCTTAGGTGTTCGTGCTGTGTCCTCCTTATTCCTGCCAGCCTGCTTTCTTCCTCCTCTAAATCCCTGATACATTGTTCATACCTCCTTTATGACAAGTGATGCGTTCTGCTCCTGTTCATTTGGTGCATTGTGAGAGAAATAAGTACAACTCTTGACTCTTCTTCAATTCCTCAGAATGCTCAACATGACACTTGCACTTAGTGTGTGTTCCAACAGAATTTGTTGGGTTATTTCCTAGTACATCACCTTAATATGTGAAGCTGATTATCAGACACAAAGAAGATACAGTAGTCCCGCCTAATCTGTGGTTTCGCTTTCCATGGTTTCCATTGCCAGAGGTCAACGGTGGTCCAAAAATGGGTGAATACGGTACAGTAAGATATTCTGAGAGACAGAGAGATCACATTCACATAACTTTTATTCAGTATACTGTTACAATTGTTCTATTTTATTATTAGTTATTATTGCTAATCTCTTGCTGTGCCTAATTTATAAATTAATCTCTCTCATAAGTATGTATGTACGGGAAAAACAGTATAGTCACGCACTACATGATGACATTTTGGTCAATGATGAATCTATTATGGTGGCCTCCATAAGCTTATAAAGAAGCTGAACAATTCCTATTGCTGAGTGAGGTCACAGCCATCCTAATGTTGTAGCACAAGGCATTACTCACGTGTTTATGATGACGCTGGTGCAAACACACCTACTGCACTGCCAGTCATATAAAAGTCCAGCACATACAATTATGTACAGTACAGAGTACTTGATAACGATAAACAACTATGTTACCTGCTACATATGTGCTATACTTTCTATCA
The DNA here is from genome assembly GCF_000956105.1 of Propithecus coquereli. Lineage (NCBI taxonomy): Eukaryota > Metazoa > Chordata > Mammalia > Primates > Indriidae > Propithecus > Propithecus coquereli. The sequence goes on from NW_012153174.1 coordinate 12,097,422, forward strand.
TTATTTTATAGTGTACTCCTTCTACTTATAAAAAGAAAGCTAACTGTAAAACAGCCTCAGGTACATCCTTCAGGAGGTATCCAGAAGGCATTGTTGTCATAGGAGATGACGGCTACACGCATGCTATTGTTCCTGAAGACTTTCCAGTGGGACAAGATGTGGAGACGGAAGACGGTGATATTGACACTGTCTGATGCTATGGAGAACTGGGCTAATGCGTGTGTCTTAGTTTCTACAAAGAAAATTTAAAAAGTAAAATAGGAATCAAATTTTTTAAGATAAAAAAAGCTTATAGCATACGGATATAAAGAAAAAAATATTTTTGTACAGCTGGATATAGTTGTGTTTTAAACTAAGTTTTATTACAAAAGAGTCAAAAACTTTCACAGTTTATAAAGTAAAAAAGTTACTGTAAGCCAAGGTTAATTTATTATTGAAAAAATTTTTTTATAAATTTAATGTGGCCTAAGTGTCCAGTGTTTATGAAGTCTACAGCGGTGCACAGTGATGTTCTCGGCCTTCACACTCTCTCACCCACTGACTCATCCAGAGCAACTTCCAGCCCTGCAAGCTGGGAGGGGAGGATAACAGGTATGCCATTTTTTATCTTTATATCATATTTTTACTGTACCTCTTCTACATTTACGTATGTTTAGATACGTAAACACTTACCATTGTGCTCCAGTTGCCTACAGTGTTCAGTACAGTAACATGCTGTACAGGTTTGTAGCCTAGGAGCAACAGGCTGTACCTTGTAGCCTAGGTGTGTAGTAGGCTGTACCATCCAGGTTTGCGTAAGTGCAACCTGTGGCGTTCAATGACAAAATCACCTAATGATACATTTCTCAGAATGTATCCCAGTCATCAGGGATGATGAATGATTGTGAGTACATATATACATAGGTTTGGTACTACGTGAGGTTCAGGCATCCACCGGGGCCTTGGAACTATCTGCTGATGATAATGAGGAACTACTGTAACTTCCTCTTCTGGCCATGGTTAAGTAACAGGGATCAGAGTTGCCCTTCCACCTTAAACAACTAGAAAACCACACAAAACACAAGAAATGACAATGTTCACACAGCGGACGACAGGTATGCAGGACTGTGACCTCTGAGAGAAGGGACACAAACAGGAGGCACTTTCTGAGCTCTGGGCAGAAGCCTGACAGCTTGGCTTAGTTGAGAAGACAGAGATCTGAGTCGGGGAGGACGAGGTGGATGGGATTCACGGAGCTCATTAGAAAGGAGATGCACACAATGAGAACTCCTCAGATTTGCAGATTTTAATTAAACTCCCCTCACACCCTCAGCTGAGTACTGATCCTGCATAAGAGGAAACTGCCTGATACAGGGGAACAAGCAGCCAGAAAGCAGGAGGCCAGAAACGATTTGTGCTCCCACCATCCGGAAAGGAAAGACTTCTTAAAATCTGCATAAAATCCTCAGAAGAGTAATACCTAAAGAATGTCACTAAATTAGCCCCAGACAAAAGACTGTTCTAGGCTGTCCCAAACAAAAGCAAACCTTGAACGGATTCAACTGCTTCTCAGTAACTGCATCCCAGAACCAAGTCCAACACTATTTAAAGAAATACAACAAAACCCAGCACCCAACATCATTTCCAATGGCCAATAATGGCTAACATCTGATCGAAATTTACCAGGCACAAAAGGAACAGGGAAATATGATCCATAACTAGGAGATAAATTAATCATAAAGAACAGACTCAGAAATGACAGAGATAATAGAATTATTTCCATCATTTAATATCTAGGATGTTAAAATAGCTATTATAAATGTGTTTCTTATGCTCAAGAATCTAAAGGAAACCATGAGCACAACTTAATGAGAAAAAGGAAGATATGAAAAGACTCATATAGAACTTCTGGAGATGAGAAATACAACATCCGAATGAAAACACACTGGATAGATATAAAGGAGACAGTTGCAACAATTTCTAACCATTAACTGTAAGTCACTGGATCATCTTTGTTCATAAAGACAAAAGCTCTTCAGTGACTCAACAAACAAAACAAAAAAGCACATTGTTAGTGATATTTTTAAGCTGGACAGTCCAGGGCATCACTGTGCCATGAAACCTTAGCACACTCCAATGTTACAGACATTGATGCTACAGATGATTGAAGCACATTTGACTGTGCGTGTCAGAATCCAAGAGTTTAATTAAAGTTATGATGTGAACAAAGAGTGTCCATTAGACAAGAAGAATTTGGTCTTGGCAAGTGATATTTGCATCAATTTGCTTAATTAGATCAGTACTTTTAAAACAATTTGTAAAGCATAGGATTAAAGGGCTGAATTTCAAAGGATTTAGCAGAAGCCACAATCATGGTTTCAAACAAATCATCTGCAAGAAATTGTAGGCTGAAAATAGCAATTAGCAGCCCACAGAAAAAAATTTTAATGGAGACCATTTCTATCAATTGAATAACCATGTATAATATGTCTTGGCTTGAATCACTGATAACTTAACCTTCACCAAATTTTTCAGAAGGGAAGCAAACTGCCCCTCTTGTTTATTTCAGAACTAGACTTCAACTCGAAATTAATCCCAGGTGCAGAAATAGTCTGTGTCATTTTGGCTTTGGGGGAAGAGCAACAGAGGAGGCAGGGTTGTTGGAGTTCAAGCTCAGCTCACCTCTCCATCCTCACATTTTAAAAGAGTAATTAAACGCAGTCCCTACACATAAGGAGTCAGTGCATAGCCACCAGCTTAGTAAATCTACTTGCAGTTAAGGTTATAAGTCAAAAGTCCAGTGAAAGTGTTATTTTATTTATTTTGAAATAGCTTCATCAGGAGCCCTGCCTGTTCCTCTTTGTGAAAGATAAAAGAAATACTTGGGAGAAAAATAATTCCAAGGAGAAGATAAGTTTTTTTAGTTTAAGATAAAGCATACTTTCTTGTTTATGCCACAGCTTGTTTCAGGGGCATTCGGAGCACTGGTGGCCAGCCCTGCCATTATCTGGTAGCCTCGTACCCAAACTTTCTCTTAATTAATCCTTCAGAGTTTTGTTAATTTACTATGACTCATGTTTATAGGACCCTGAGAGTCTCCATAATCCTGATTTCTCTTCTGATTCAGAGTGAAGGTGTTAAGTAAATTATAATGCATCTCCATTTCTAAAAATAATGTACATATCCCCATCATTTCCAACTACTCTCTCTGCTCACTGTTTCCCAGTTAAGAGATCCTATGGTACTAATTCTAGACACTGATACAGAAATCCTCTCCCTCCAAGTCTAAAGCGTAAAACAGAGTAACTACCAGCCTAATGAGGGACCTTGAATCCAAGCTGAAATCTCAGCCAATGTCTCCCAAAGAGGAGAACTGGATTTAGACCTTGCAGAGGAACACAGTTTTCCAAAGCTATTAATTGAGCTCTTGGGTTCCTGTTGGTGGTTTCTTTTGGGGGACAGGGTTGGGTTGTTGGGGATGCAAAGTAATCTAGGCCCTCCTCAGTTCCGTGTGAATGCCCCACCCGGTTGTTGTTGTAATGCTGTTGGTTTAAACAAGGCCTTACGGGATATGTACTATGAACCATTTTGAATACAATTTTCCAGGCAAATGAATATGAGGTACAATTGCATTTATTAACTGCATGAAAATATCAGATAGTGAAAGGCATTTGAGACCATGTTTTAAAATATGTGTGCATTTTACATCTTGTCTGAACATCGCTCCTCGAGTAATTATCGATAGGCACTTTAAAATTAATCAGCCCGATTCCACCTCCTGATCCGCACACCACTGCCACTCCGAATCTGCTCCTCCGGGTTTCGCTTCCAGGAAACGCAATTCCCTCATTCCAGACAGGCGTGCCGTTTCGTTTCCCATCATCAAACCTCACGTCCAGCGAGTGGGCGAACCTTGTCGGCTCTGCCCTCAGAGTGCTACACACCCTGACTCTCACGGGATCACTGCAACCGTCTCCAACGCGCGCTCTTTGCCCTGCGTCCCTCGCGGTCTGCACACAGCAGCCGGAGAAGGCTGCCAGGTGGGGCCCAGCACCTGCCTGTCCCCGCCACCTCCGCAGGCGTCGGGTGCTTGCGTCCCAGCCTTGCCAGCCTCCCGGTGTCCGCGCACCGCACGGGGCCTCATCCTACAGGTCGCTGTCATTTTCCTTGCGGGGCTTGATCTTGGACGCCTGCCAGAGTCTATTAGACACTCATTTGTTTCTTTATCCATCTTCCCCCTCCTCCCACCAGCTCACTGCTCTATCCCAGCATCTAAAAACCCGTCTGGTACATAGTAGCTGCTCAGTAAGATTTGTTGAAAGAAAAATGCTGCGGTGCTTGTGTTAATTAGATAGAGAGCGCGTCCTGAACACGCATCCGGGACACCGGGTCTGGGCTCGTTTTCTCACTCCCTGTTTTCAGGCCTGCTTTGAACGGACCTCTACTAGATCTATCTGTTTAAGCATCTAAAACACATTCTGAGTGGGCTGCTTAATAAAGTGATGCCCAAATCCAAATCTAAATTCTAGATTTAAACGCCGGAGTGGCGCTTCTCACAGTGACTAGTAGTTTTCCTGTATTGAATGTACTCCTGTAGGCCCAGGCATTTTGATCACACTGGATTCTCAGAGGACAGAATACTTCTGCTTCCCAGAGCACGTTGCACGTGATCTTTGTTCTAGGGGTTTTTAATAGGTCTCTTGTGTTTAAAAAATATAAAAATGATCTATAAGTTTGGGAAATGCATGATCAATTATTCTTCATTGCAGACTTCTCGGTTTCTTGCCTTGGCAACATATCATGGAAATAGATCCAAAAGGAGTTTCTCCAGTGACTATTGTTCCCTAGACCAGGCTTACCGATGCCAAATTGAGACATCGGAGCAGAAGACCAGCATACTGACTAGGAGCAGGATTTCAACCCTCCTATCTAGCACATTCTCCTACATACCCCTGCGATTCCAAACAGAAATTCACTGAGGAACTCAGAGAACACGGCCTTGCTCCATCCATGTATTTAGTAACTACCGAATGCTGCTATGTAATTCATTTCATAAATAGATATCGGTCCCAGCACTGACCAACACATGTAAAAAAAAACCCCATCCCTCAGGGTGCTTGCATTCTAGTGGGCATGGCATCCCTGAGCAAGCTCAAAATAAAATATTTAATATGTGAGGCTGTGTGCCTGCTAAGGAGAAGGGACAGGCTGTGTGTGTGTGTATGTGGGAGTGTGTTTGTGTGTGTATAGTATGTGTGTGTGCACGAGAGGTGTGGGTATGAGTGTCTGGTGTGTATGTGTGTCTGTATGTGGTGTCAGTACAGGGGTGGGGTGTGTTTATATGTGTGCATGTGGGGTGTGTGCGTGGTGTGGGTGTTGGTGCCGGAGGGATGTGGTACAAGTCTGTGTGTGATAGGTAGGGGTGTGTGTAGTACGAGTGGTTTGCAGTGTGCGGTGTGAGTGTGGGTGTGGTGGGGGTATGGCATGTGGGAGGTGCGCAGGGTGTGTGCATGGGCTGTGTGTGGTACGGGCTGAGGTGTGAGGGTGTGTGTGGCGTCTGTGTGGTGAGGGGTTGGTGTGGGGCGGGTGTGCTGTGTACGTGTGTTGCGTGGGGTGTGTATGTGTGTGGTGTGTGCTGTGTGTGCTGTGTGTGTGGTGTGTGTTGTGTGTGTCCCGTGCAGCTGTGGATCCCTGTCCAGGGAAGGCCTCAGGCGGAGGGCGACATTGGGAGGACGCCTGAGGGAGGGGACCTGCGGGGCAGGAGCGCGCTGCCCGCGCGAGGAGTCTCTGTGGGCGCGAGCGGAGTGCGGCGGGCGGGACGGGAGAGGCCAGAGAGCGAGAGAGGCGCGTCCTCCAGGACCCGGCTAAGGGGTGCGGGGGGCAGCCCTGAAAGGCCGGAGCAAAGACATGTGGGGAGCGGGATGTGGCCTCCATGCCCGCGGCGTGGCTGCGTCCGCTGAGCCCCCGCGCGGGCGGCGGGTCCCGGGCGTCTGAGCGCCGCGAGCGAGGCCCGGGTGGACGAGGCGCGGATGCCGAGGCGCGACAGCGGGGGCCCGGCACGATTAGCACCCCGTTCTGGGTCTGAGAAACTTGAAGAATGAAATTACCATTTACTGGTAAAATGAGGCAACGATCTTAGAGGGAAAGGCGAGATAGCAGAGGCTCAGTCTGGGACATGTCAACTTTCAGATAGCTCTTGTGGTCGGAACGTAGCCGCCAGGTCAGGACACGGAAGCCAGCGCGGCTCGGTGTGCGCCCCCGCCGGGCGCGAGCAAGGGCGTCGGGCAGGAGGTGCGAGGACGCGCAGCCCCGTCGCGCCCGGACACTCCCGCGTCGCGCACAGGCGGGGCTGGAGTGAGAAGGGTTCAGCAGAAAAACGCCGCGGCGGGGATTGCATTTGAGAACAATGATCTGGTGACGACACGGAAGAAGAGTAGGGAACGTTCTGTACAGACGGCAGATGTTTGCGCGCTGATGATGGGAAGTTCTTGACATGGAAATACATTCGGATTAAATTGTAGAAAATCATTTTAAGAGCCCTTTCGTCCTACAAAGATTCCTTCCTGTTAGTACTTCTTGTCATTCCAGACAATGACAGCTTGCCCAAAACTAGCAAGGAACGGATATGCCAAGGACCTTAGTGATGCTTCAGGGCAATCGTCTCTAATAGGCACCTAAGTCCTTTCTGTCCTGCTATGCCTACATGTCTACTATGCTCCCGAAAATCAACATCGGTCAGAATGAAGAAGGACTTTTTAATAAATAGAATTTGACTTGACAAAATTCAATTTACACCCTACTATTCAGGGACACATGTTTATATACAGGAGAATCAACCTACCAAAAAATTGTCTTTCTTTTTCTTCCTTTAGAGAGAAAATGGCATACTTTACCAAGCATGCCAAGATAAATTTTGTCCTTAAAATAAAAATAAAAATCTAAATGTTTAATCTCAGACTAGTTTGTCCCTGCAAATACAACAAACCTTCCCTTCAATCCTAAGTAACATAGTACTGTTTCACTACAGCTCCCCTTGGTATCAAGAATTGCCGATAATGAAAATGTATTAAAGACATTAATAATTATGTATTTTAGGATTATAAAAATGTGACAAAAACTCTATGCCTGAAGGAGTTATGATTTATGATTGAAATAATTGGTCTTTAATAGAATTTTAACAAAAAAAAGCTTATAATGTCCTTACTCAACTCACAGAACAGCTTTCAACTTAAATCTGTAGGTTCACAACACAGTTTAATAAATATTGCTTTATTTTGTCCTCAGAACAACTTTGGGAAGAAGCAATTTTTCACTTATTTTCCCAAAGATTGAAATCCCTGAAAGAGCTCAAAATAAATTATATTTCGTGAATCTCGAAACGTGAAGCACTAAGAGCCACAGCATAGCCAGGTGCCAGGCCAAGCCGCGTGGGATGGAGAGCTGTGGAAATATACCAGGGTCAACCCCAAACTAGCAATCTCCCCCCTTGCCAAAGGAGAAAAAAAAGCCTTTACTCTCACCAAAGGAGTTTATTCTGGGATTTTGATGACTGTCTCTATCATCCGTTCAGCTCTACCAGGGACCTTCTTCATCTACTGATGTATGCTCAGTTGACCTAAAAAGATAAGGAGACTCTATTTTCTTAAAAAGAAGTGAGAATCTGGCTTGATCTGCTTGCTTCATTGATTAAACATGACAGCCAATGGGCCAAAGAGCAGAAATCAAAGGTGCAAGTGGATTCATGATGCAGAGAAAAAAGTCAGCTTGTGAAATTGTGAAAAACACCTGCTCTGTCGCCATGTATGATATCTTCATCCAACGGAGGAGATGCAGGCATCAGAATGTGCCCAAGGTCAAACAGGATGATTTCATGTTTATGTAGCACAAATCTCTTTTGTTTCTAGGAAAATAGGTTCCCAAAGCATTTGCAAATTGTGATCAGCTTCAGAAAATATTACCTAATGATTCTAAAAGAGGATTCCTTTCTTTTTGTCTCTTCTGGCAACTTCCTATTTATCCCAAATAAGGTTGCCATATTTAGCAAATGACACAGGACATCCTCTTAAATATGAATTTCAGACAAACAACAAATAATTTTTGAGTATAAGTATATCATAAAGATCACATGGAACGTAAGCTAAAAAATTACTCATTTATCTGAAATTCAAATTTCACTGGGCATCTTGTATTTCATCTGGCAACCTTAATCCCAAAGTAACTGGAAAACAATCTCAGGCAAGAACGTAAATTCTACCACTCACTGAAGGCACTGAAAGCTCCTCAAAAAAGAAAGAAAGAAAAGAAAGAAAAAGAAGGAAGGAAGGGAGGGAGGGAGGCAGGAAGGAAAGGAAAGGAAGAAAGAAAGAAAAGAAAAAAGAAAGAGAGAGAGAGAGAAAGCCCCCCAGTCTGGCATTCTATTTCTCCAAAGGTGCCTCTTTGAGAAATCCGTGACTGACTTAGAAACAGCCAAATCTACACACAGCAGAGGAGCTTTCACTGTTACCTCCCACAGACCTTTCATTTTACCTCATCCTGCTGCCCCCAAAGAAAACGTGGTTCCTCTGGCCCTTGAAGCCCCTGCCTCCTGATATTATTGTGCTTTGAGACTTCTGAGGCACAAACGGCTTAATGATTGGGATCCGTTCTGTCTGCTACACACCAAGAAGCCCCAGTATGGACAGGATGTTCCATTTTATAGGCAGACTCAGAGGCTGTCACCTTGGAAACAATCACCATTTCCCCACAGGCTGTGAAAAAGTTAAATTTCCTATTATCCCCATGATACAGACCAGAAAAGTTGGCACCACTCCTGATATCACTATTTCTGAAATTCCGCAATCTAACCACAACTTCCTTTTCTTCCATGTGCTCAATCATTTAATCTTATTTTAGTTTTTCTAGTGGTCTGTCTAACTTTCCTTAATACATTTCAGCTCCATTTCTTGATTTTCTAATGTTAGATTGTTTTATTGATCCCCACCTGTGAAAGATCAGTAAGTTTGCATATTACAATCCCCCGCCTCATCTGCCCCTCCCTCTTCCTAACTGTAATTAAGCCATTACTTCACGACCCTTTTGCTTTTAAATAACTGTCTACTTAAATATCTTTATTTGATTTATGTGCTTGAAATATTGTCTTCCATGTCCTCACTGTACACGCAGGAAAGTCTCTGTGTGTGGGTCTGGCCTCCTGTCCCACTGCCTGCTCTCCCGGCACGCTGTGGTCACTGCCGCATCATCGGGAGGTGTGTGCTTGTGTTCAACCCGAATATTTAGTCTTAATTCTATTTTCAGGTTTTTCTCTTTTGGCTAGATGTCTTCATCAAATAATTTCTTCAGAAGGACTCTCACTGTATTTCCTGTGTTTTTTAATAACTAAAAATATCTGTTGCTTTTATACTTGAATTATACTTGAACTAAGCTCTGTATGAAATTCTTTCCTGGCCGGGCGCGGTGGCTCACGCCTGTAATCCTAGCTCTCTGGGAGGCCGAGGCGGGCGGATTGTTTGAGCTCAGGAGTTCGAGATCAGCCTGAGCAAGAGTGAGACCCCGTCTCTACTAAAAATAGAAAGAAATTAATCGGACAGCTAAAAATATATAGAAAAAAATTAACCGGGCATGGTGACACATGCCTGTAGTCCCAGCTACTTGGGAGGCTGAGGCAGGAGGATCGCTTGAGCCCAGGAGTTGGAGGTTGCTGTGAGCTAGGCTGACGCCACGGCACTCACTCTAGCCCGAGCAAAAGAGTGAGACTCTGTCTCCAAAAAAAAAAAAAAATTCTTTCCTTCCAAAGGTGCGCTTGGCCCTTTCTCCACTATCTCCTCGCATTAGCAGTCGCTGCCAAGTCTGAGACCCACACGGTTTTCGCTCTGTGTTTGGTTATGGTGGTTTTCATTCACTGGGTCCTGCCTCTCCGGCCAGCTCTGAAACACTAACAGGATATCTTAGGGACCATTTGTCCTTTTTCTTCTGGGACACGGGGTGCCATTTTAATCTGCAGACTTAGAAATTCCTTTATTTAAAAAAATGCTTTCTTCTTTATTATGCCTTTGAGATTTTCTGTTTTGTTTTAATTTTGTGTCTCTATTCAGACCTCAGGCGCATTAATTGGAAAATAATATTTCTCAGTTCCTTTCATAGTCTTTGTTTCTATGAGGCTTCTTTCTCCTATTTTATTATTTTCTGTACTTTGACCTTTATCATTACTTTTCTTCACAGGCACCTGCTCTATTATATTTAATTTATATATACTTCTAATAAATTATCCATGTTTATTTATACATGTGTATTTTTAAAAACATATAGTATTTTACTGTGTGCATATTTTTAACCCACATAAATAATACTGTGCAATAAATCTTAACCCTGTTTCTTCCTATTTTACACTCACTGTGTGTTCTGAGATCGATTCACTGCTGTCTGTAAATCCTGGTTTGTTATTTCCAGTGGCTGCACAATACTCGACGTATGAGCTCCAGGGTTTATTCCTCAATTCCCCTACTTATTGCCACCCAGCTTACCTACAGATCTTTGATAAAACAAACTATGATTCAATAAACATTTCTGTACATAGCTCTTCATGGTCTTATGTAAAATTTTTCCTGGAATGTGTAACCAGAAACTGGCTTCCTGGGTCCCAGAAACAGGTGCATTCTTAATATTATTCGGATGCCGTCATGTCTGGGTGACCAGCTGAAGTTGCAACTAACAGTGTTTAAAGAACCCCTATTACTCATATTTTCATCAGCACTTAATATTAATCAGTTTTCTAATTTTTTTCTATCCATATGGATCCAAAGTCATCTCTGTTGTTGTACTTTGTGTTTCTCATTTACTGGGATAGTTAAACATCTCTTCACACACACCACTCAGTTTTCCCCCTTTGCAAAATGTCTATTTATACATTTTGTCCACTTTCTCTTGGGTTTACTGTATTTTTCTTTCTGATTTCTATAAGTCTAGATATCAATTGCTTGTTGGCTTTAGACATTGCAAACATCTTTATCTAGTTCATCATTCACTTATTAATTTTGTCTTTGTTGTCCTTTATAGAACAGAAATTTTTTTTTTTTTTTTTTTTTGGGACAGAGTCTCACTGTGTTGCCCGGGCTAGAGTGCCATGGCATCATCCTAGCTCACAGCAACCTCAAACTCCTGGCTCAAGCGATCCTTCTGCCTCAGCCTCCCAAGTAGCTGGGACTACAGGCATGTGTCACCATGCCCGGTTAATTTTTTTCTATATATTTTTAGCTGTCCGATTAATTTCTTTCTATTTTTAGTAGAGACGGGGTCTCACTCTTGCTCAGGCTGATCTCAAACTCCTGAGCTCAAACAATCCACCCGCCTCGGCCTCCCAGAGTGCTAGGATTACAGGCGTGAGCCACCGCGCCCGGCCGAACAGAAATCTTTAACTTTGGTAAAATAAAAACCATCTATTGTCCTACTTACGGTTTTACTTTGGTCTCTTTTTAAAGAAAATATTCCTACTCAAAAATCACAAAGATATTCTCCTACATTTTCTTCTATTTGATTTATAATTTTGTCTTTCACATTTAGGGTTTGAATTGACCTGGAGCTCACCTCTATATCCAAAGTTAAATGGGATTTAATGTTTTTCTCCAAATACAGTGTGAGCCAATTTCCCAAGTCTCATCAACAAGTAAGGCGTGCTTCCCACCAACTCCTGCTCCCTCTGCTACCATGCGTCACAATCTGCTCTGCTAGATTCTTAGCTGGCCATCACAGACAACCACACTTTCCACGATTATGACTCTGTCTCCTTGCTCTACTTTTTTAAAATTGTCCAATCTTTTTGTGGCCTCTTCTTTTTTCACATAAATTTGAAAATCAATTTCCCAAATGTCCATAAATATCTGTTGGGATTTTAATTGAAAATGAATTGAAAGTATAAACTAAATTGGAAGAATTAACATTTTATCATTATTAGTTATCCTATTCATGGGTATACCATATATCTCCTTTATGTGAGAGTCGTTCTAAAGTGCTTTTAGATAGTTTTAAATTCTTCCCCCTAATGACATGGTCCATTCTTTGCTAAGTAATTTTCTAGAAACTCTTTAGTTCTATTGTTATTTTAATTGATAACTTATTTCCATTATTCTTCTAGATGATTAATAGTGGTATGTATGATCACACCTTGCTTTCTTCCTTGTGGTTGACAGGCAGACTTCTAGTCAAACCCATTTATGTCATGAGGGTTTGCGTCGTGATTGAGACCTCATGTGTACACATGTATGTGTGCTTGCACCACGAACAGCAACCTCAAAGCTGATTGACACCTGACAGTTGTTCCTTATAAAGATGTCTTTAGAGTTTCTTCCTCCACCCGCCCCCCCTCCACTCTGTGATATGTGGTGGGGTCAGGAACCCTGTAGACACCCAATGACCCCAGCCCATGCGGGCCCATGTAAGGGATCATTGATTGGCCCCATCAGAATTGTTCTATCTGCTGCTAGTTAACATAAAATTTCAGAAATATGTCTCCATTCTATGTGTGTGTTCTCCTTTCATTGTGCTCAAACTGCATTCTATTTGGCAAATATTTTTATCACACACCTTAGGATGACGAAAGATAAAATTTTCTTCTTTACCATCTTTTTCTTGCTTTTAGCAGTTTTAGGCCATACATATCTTTATTTCTAATCAGAATGTCTCTAAATATCTACCTGATCTACCTGCCCATCCATTTTTCTCCATGTCTACTGCTTTCCTGGGAGTTTAAACCACCACCAACCGCAAGTGGATACTCAGCATCTTTTCCTGTACCCACCAAGCCATTGCCCACCCTCCTACCAGAGCGGTCTGTTTCTCAAAATGCAAGACTGATCCCATCACATCTCAGCCTGTCCTTGCTCTGAGGGCAAAATGCCAACTTCTCCCAGGCTCTGGGACTACGCTGACAGGTCTCTGCCCTACCCTCCCCGCCGCATCCACACTACACTGGCCTTCTCTCCTTCCTCAAACCTGCCAGTCTCTCTCTCTCTCTCTCCCCTCTTCATCTTCTCCCCCTCTCTCTCTCTCTGTCTCTCTCTCTCTCTCTTCCTTCTGGCTGAGACACCTTCCCTGTCCCTTTTCCCCTGACTGACTCCCAATTTCAGCATGAAGACCTCTTCCTCCAGAGTCTACCCTGGACACTGCACCCAACCTCATTCACGTGCCCCCAGGGGACGGCACTTCCAGCTTTGTACTACGGCTCTGTTCTCGGTGGACAGCTGGCGGAGTGTAACTATTTAATACTATGTGACCATCTATCCTGGCAACCTTCCTATCCCCAAGGTCTCGAGAGGGACTGGCACATTGTAAGTAGTTAGAAAATATTTACTGAGAATGGAATGAGCCATGCAATATACCAAGCCCCGAAGACACACGAATAAATAAATTGAGATTATTTTCCTTAAGCAGTACACATTCTAGTGAGATAAAACATAGATTATATATGTGTTAATCAACTGTTATCAGTGAAGCTTCTGGTCAATAGTAGCTATCAGTAGTTAAGTTTGGGGGGAGTCAAAAGTTATACATAGAGTTTTGACTGCACAGGGTTGGGAATTGGCTCCCCTACCCTCTGCATTGTTCAAGGGTCGACTGTATACCGTTAAAAATTGATAAATGCATATATAAGAATAACATCTATTGGATGTTGGGCAGGGGGAGGGGGGGAGGAGGGGGGAGGGGACGAGTATTTGCATACACAAAGAGTGCAATGCGCACCACCCGAAGGATGGACATATTTGAAACTCGGACTTAGTGGGGGAGGGAGGGGAAGGGCAACATACATAACCTAAACATCTGTACCCCCATAATATGCTGAAATAAAAAAAAATTGATAAAACAGCATTTCTTTTTCATGATTTAACCTTACAGAATAAATGAAAACAATATTCTTTAAAAAAAACATAGATTATATAACATCCAATATGAAAAACTGAGAAAATCCAAGCATTATTCTTTTTATAGCATTGTATTTGACATATATTAATGTAATAAAGAGCATTAAAAAATACTTCTAGTGGGGAAGCTACATGAAGAAGCTCAGGAAATCTAAATAAGAAGTTAATATTTCAGACTCATTTGTGAAAACAGTAATGACTTCCTGAGACTGGCAGGCGACCACTGGAGCCCGCGCTCTGCGGGAAACATTCGGAAGCTGCCCTGAGCTCTTCCTTCCCAGACACATTTCCCTGGTGCCTGAACAGGGCAGGTGACGCAGTTAGTTTGCCCATTGTCCCTGAAGATCCTTTTAATGTATGTATTGTCTCCAAACTAGATTTAATAGCAGGCTTTTGGTGGCTAAGAATCCAGACACTAACATTTCACCCCGGAGGCTTATTTTCGAGGGGGTTTAAAAACTAAGGTCAACTACACCTGAAAAGCGTCCCAGTAAAATGCCCTGGAAAAGTACCAAACAAAACATCCTGTGAGGATTTTATTCCTCCACCGTTGTCCAGACTATACTCTGAATATATTGACTTTGCTTCTTGACAATTTGTTGGGACCATTTTTAAAAGTATGGTCCACTGTTTGACTCAAATATGAGCTCACCCCTGAAGAAAGAGGAAGCCAAACATCTGATTTCAATAACATTTAAGAAGGTGTGTCTCTGTCGCAGTCTCTTTCAACTTCCCACTGAAGTAATCACGAGAAAAAGGAAACAGAAAACATGAAAATTTACAAAGTCTCTAGAACCTGGTGAAAATCTTAGAAGAAGATTATTCACTAAAAAGATTTCCTCTAAAGACTGACTTTTCCACTCATAGTAAAATCGATGAAAATGAATTGGAAATACGCACACACACACACACACACACACACACATGCACACAACACAACACAACGCAAAGGGTGTTGGGCAGGAAGCTCTCAAGAAGCAAACAGTGAGGTCTGATCTTGCCACGCCCACATTGCTGGAGGCTGCCTGCATTTATGACAAAACAAAATTCTCTACACATCTACGTAGGGAAAAATGATTACAAAGAAATATTTACTCAGTTTTTAAAAGAAAGAGTTAAAACTTTAAGATATGATAATTAATTGTTATTATCTATCATGTGTGATGCTAACAATAAATTTCTAAGACAGGGCTTAGAACTTAGCAACCTCACTCCCAAATATACCCAAGAGAAGTGAAAACGTATGTCCACACGAAAACTTCTGCACAAATGTTCATAGCAGCACTATTCATAATAGCCAAAAAGTGGAAACAGCCCAAATGTAGCCAGATGTAAAAGGCCACACATTGCATGATTCCACTTATACAAGATGTTCAAAATAGGCAAATCTATGGGGACAGAAAGTAGATTAGAGGTGTCCAGGGGCTGAGGGAAGAGGGGAATGAAGAGTAACTACAAGTAGGTACAGGGTGTCTTTTGGGGATGTTGGAAATACTCTGGAATTGTATATGGTATTGGATAGCAGTGACGGTTGCACGGCTTTGTGACTATATGAAAAACCACTGAATTGTACACTTTTACAGAATGAATTTTATGGCGTATGAATTATATGTCAATTTAAAAGGGGGAAAGCTTTTATAAAATATATCTCTGATACATTCCTGAGAAAACACATTTGGAAATATATTCCAGCCAAGTAAGATACAGATCAAAGAAATTCACAATATTAAATATTTCATAATATTAGAAATCCAGTTATTAAACAGAGAAACAAACACAACAAGATTTTGGTTCTCCTTCGAAATAAAGCTGTGGCGGCCACAATAAGATTTCCTCCTCTGCCTGCCCTCACCGACGCCCTCCACGCACCTTACGTATAATCTGCCCCTTAGCACCATAACACACACCAGAATGTGAGAATCGCCTAATGATAGATCAGATAACACGGATTTGAGAAAAATAATAACAAATGTTGATACTCTTTCTTAACATAAATGTCAAATACTTGATATCTTTGTGATAAATAGCATGTAGTAGAGAACAGGGAGATGGGTAAGCAGGACGGTGGCTCTCCATGTGGAAATTTGCCCGCAGAAGTGCAGCAGTACTAGTAGGATAATACAGCCATACTCCCCAAAAGAAACAATTCTCAGATGTCTACATACCTCTAGTGGGATAGAAAGATAAGGAAGCTAGGCAGAGAGATTAAAAAAAATGTAAAAAGAATCAAACAAAAATTCTAGGACTGTTTTTAATTCTGAAATTAAAAAAAAAATCACTGAATAAGTCTAACAGCAGGAATGAAAATACAGAGGAAAAAGTCAATCAATTTGAAAAGAGAGCCATAGAAATTGTTCAATCTGAAAACAAAAGAGAAAAAATGTTTTAAATTATAACAGAGGCTCAGAGACTAGTGGGATAAGATTCAAATATCTAATATACTAATTTCAGAAGGTGAGGACAGGAAATGGGGCAGAACAATCTTTGGAGAAATAATGGCCAAAAAATTTCTCAATTTGGTGAAAGATGTGAATTTACAGGTTCGAGAAGCTCAGTGTACCCAATGTAGGATAAATACAAACAAAGCCACACCCAGGTGCATATAGACAAACTGTTGAAAACCAAAGACAGAGAGAAAATCTTGAAAGCTTACAGAAAAAACCAGCCTGTTAATACAAGGAAACAATGTCTGAATGCTCACTGACTTCTCGTCAGAAACTAAGGAAGCCAAAAAAACTAGTGTGACAATATCTTTCAAGTGAGAGAAAAAAAGAGAAACTATCCCACCAGTGAAAATATCCTTCAAGAATGAAGGTAGAATAAAGACATTAAAAAACAAGACAAAGAAAAGCATTTGTTTACAGAAAACATCTGCTAAAAAAATTCATTAAAAAGTTAATGAGGGCCGGGCGCGGTGGCTCACGCCTGTAATCCTAGCACTCTGGGAGGCCGAGG
>NW_012153174.1:12114525-12133031 GCF_000956105.1 Propithecus coquereli
AAAAAAAAAAAAAAAAAAAAAAGTTAATGAGGCTGAAGTGAAATGATACTAGAGGGAAACTCAGATTTTCAGGAAGGAATGAAAAGCACCAGACATGGTAAAAATCTAGGTAAATATAGAAAGACTTTAAAATACATGACTGTTTAAAGCAAAAATTATAACATGATTTAGTGAGATTTACGATGTACATAAATGTAATAACATACATACAACAACTACAGCGTAGATAATAACAGGGGGTATGATAAATAGCCCTGTATGATTACAAGGTTTGTGCATTTCATAAATATGCAATTCTAGTTCTAAATAGATTGTGAAGAGTTAAAAAGATATTGATAACAAAAAAGAACCCAAACTCTGTAATATAATTTAAAGAGGTTTATTCTGAGCCAAATATGTGTGACCATGGCCTGGAGAGCCACGCCCAAGAAGCCTTGAGCAAGTGATCTCGCTGTGGCTGGGTTACAGTTTGGTTTTATACATCTCAGGGAGACAGGGAATACAGGTAAAGTCGTAAATCAATACCTGGAAGATGTATATTGGTTTGGCCCAAAAAGGTGGAGCAGCTCTTGAAGCAGGGAATTACAGGTTACAGGTGGATTTTAAGATTCTTTTATTTGTGATTGGTTAAAGAAACGAAGCTATGTCTAAAGGCTTAGAATGTTTTAAGTTAAAATAAGGAAGTCTCTTAATCAGAGACAAGTCACCAGACGTATACTCAGATTCACAAGATCTGTCAAGTAAATTGATGACCGGCAAGTGTGGTTTAAGCTTTGTCTTGCGCAGCCTCAGGCCTGTTAATGAGTTACCAAGGACATCTTCAAGAAGAGAAAAGGGCATGATGAGGTGTATCTGACCTCCCTTCTCCTGGCCAGCACCTTGGCTTTAGGGAATTTCTGGGGTCCCCTTGGCCAACAAGGGGTCTATTCCATTAGCTGGTGGGCTTAAGATTTTATTTTAGTTCACAATACATTACTAGAACAACCACTTTAAAAATAACACAAATAGGTAGAGATCAATGAGCTTCATAAGCAAATTTAAATGGCATTCTAATAAACATTCAAAAGTTCAAAAGAAGGCAAGAAAGGAGGAACAAAGGAATAAAAAAATAGATGATAGATAATAAAATATCAATAGTGACACAATTACATTTATTGGATTAAATACTTCAATTAAAAGGCAGAAATTACAAGAATAGACAAAAAAGCAGGACACAACTATATTCTGCCTTAAGAAGCACACTATAAAAATAAAGACTCAGATAGGTTAAACATAAATAGATAGTATGACAGTTAATTTGATATGTCAGCTTGACTGGGTTAAGGGATTCCCAGGTATCTGGTTAAACATTATTTCTGGATATCTGTGAGGGTGTCTCCAAAAGGGATTAGCATTTGAATCAGCACACCAAGTAAAGCAGACTGCCCTCACCCATGTGGGTGGGTACCAGCCAAGCTCTGAGGGCCTGAATAGAATTCAAAGGTGGGGGAATGGCAAATTTGCTTTTTCTTCTAGACCTAGAACACCCATCTTCTGCACATGGACATCCAAGCTCCAGGTTCCTGGGCTAAGGAATTCCTCGAGCAGACTCCCTGCCCCCATCCCCGACATCCTACCCTCAGTACCATGTCTTCCGACTGACTGAACTGCACCACTGGCTTTCCTGGGTGCATCATATCACGGGACTTTTCAGGCTCCATAGCACATGAGCCAATTCCCAAGTTAAATCCCCTCTTATATATCTGTATATCCTGCTGGTTTTGTTTCTCTGGGAAACCCTGACTAACGTGGATAGAAAAAGATATACTGTGAATACAGTAACCATAGGAAGGCTGGAGTGACTATATTAATATCAGATAAAATATACTTCAACATAAAAAGTAGTAACAAAGATAAAGAGGGACATTTCATAATGATGAAAGGTTCAGTTCATTAGGAAGACATGACAATCATAAGTGTGTATGTGATTATTTCACAGTTAAAAATGCATAAAGTAAAAATTGATAGCAGTGAGAGAAGAAATATACAATTCTACAATAAAAATTAAAGATTATAACACTTTTCTCCTAACTGTTGATATAGCAACTGGACAAAATATAATTACATAGATGATCAGAAGATTTTTAACCATCTTTCCCTGATTGATATTTATAGCACAACTTCAGAATCTATACTGTTTCCAAGTGCACACAGTACATTCAAAAAATAAACCATGTACAAGGCCATAAAACAAGTCGAAATAGATTTAAGGCGTTTGAAGTCACAAAGAGAATATTTTCTGACCACAACAGAATATAATTAGAAATCAAACAAATAATTAGGAAATTCTTATGTATTAGAAAATTAAATAGTACGCTTCTCAAGGATCCATAAATCAAAGAAAGTGAGAAAATATTTCTAGCTGATGCTGAGTAAAAACATCAAAACTTGTGAGATGCAGCTAAAGAAGTGTTTTGAAAGCAATTTATAGCTTTAAATGTTTATTTTAAAAAGAAGAAAGTTCTAAAATTAATGACTAAGTTTCCACTTGATGAATTAGGAAAAGTAAACGCAGCGTAAGTAGGAAGAAGGAAATGATGAAGATAAGTGCAGAAATCAATGAAATTTATTTTGAAAGAAAAATAGAAAAAATTAGCAAGTCAAAAGGTGGTTCTTTGAAAAGATCAACAAAATTGATACACTAGACTGATCAAGCAAAAAAGAGAAAGAACATAAATTGTCAACATCAACGATGAAAAAAAGGCATCAATACAGAGCCTACAAACATTAAAGGAAAATTAGATAATATTACCAAAAATTTTATGCCACCAAATATGAAAACTTAGATGAAATAGAAAATTTCTTTGAAAAATACATCATACAAAAATTCACACAATGAAACAGAAAATGTGAATAACTGTAATTATTTCACAAAATGAATTTGTTATCAAGACCCTTTCTATAAAGAACTCCAGGTTCAGATAGTTTCATTGGTAAATTCTAAACCAATCTTATATAAGCCAATCTTATATGAACTCTTTCAGAAAATAGAGGAAAGGAGATACTTCCCAACTCATTATATGAGGTCATTCCACAATCTGACAAAGGTACTACAAAAGAATTAAAGGAAACTTCAGACTATATCTTCCATAAAAATAGATGCAAATATACGTAACAAAATTAGCAAATTAAACCCAGCAATTATGTGTTAATTCCAGTATTGCAAGTCTGGTTTAACATTTAAGAATCAATGCAATCCACCACATTAACAGAATAAAATTGAAAACTATATGATCATTTTAATAAATACAGAAAAATCATTTAACAAAAAAAATTCATTTTGGATTTTTAATAAACACCCAGAAAACCAAGAATGAAAGGAAACTTTCTAAATCTAATAAAGGATATCTATAAAAAGCCTATAGCTAATATCACCCTCAATGATAAAATATTAAACAGTTTCTTCCTAAGATCATGAACAAGGGAAGAATGCCCATTCTTTTTGCCTCTATTTAACATATGGAAGTTCTAACCATTGCAAAGAGACAAGAAAAAGAAATAAGCAATAAAGAGATCAGCAAGAAAGAAGTAAAACTGTCTTTATTTGCATATAACATGATTGTTTATACGGAAAAGTCTAACAATTACTGAACTAAATAAATGATATTAACAAGGCTGCAGGATATGAAGTTGATATATAATATATAATGTGTTTTATATACTAACAGAAAACAATTGAAAACTAAAAAATATTTAAATCCAATTACAATACCACAAAAAAGTATAAAATACCAGAAATAAGTTTAACATAAAATGGAAACAAGACCTCAACATTTAAAACTATAGAATGCTGTCAAAAAAAATTAGTGCCTTTATGTGCTATGTTCAGAGATTGCAGAACTCCATGTTGTTTTGATATCAGTTCTTCCCCAAATTGATTTCTAGATTCAAAAGAATCATAATCATAATCCCAAAAGGGTTCTTAAATAAATTTTGACAAATTGATTATATGGTTTTTACAGAAATAACAGAGGACCTAGGCTGTCCAAAGTGATCTTGTAAAAGAGTAACCAAGTTGGAGGACTTACAACTGTCTGACTCCAAGAATCACTGTCAAGTTCCAATAATCAGGATAGTATACCATAGCTCTTAAGGATCAACAAACAGATCGAGGACAAAGAATGGAGAGCCTAGCAATAGATATAGACATTTAATGATAATCTGAGTTTTGAAAAGTTACCAGAGGAATCCGTTGGACAAAAGATATAGTCATTTTAACAAGTGGAACTGGAATAGCTGGATATCTTTATGGAAAAAAAATGACACTCAATCCATACAAAAATTAATTCAAGATGGACCACAGAACTAAATGTACGCTAAAATGACAAAGCTTTTAGACGAAAATACAGCTTTCATATTTGGGAGTATGTGTGCAAAGGCGTCTCAGGTTACAGAAAGCAATAATTATGAGAGAAAAAAATCAATTAGACTCCATCAAAATTAAAACCTTATGCTCATGAAAATATATCACTAAGAATATAAATGAAATTCACATGCATGAAGAAAATATTCCAGAATCTTTATCTGACAAAGGACTTGCTTCTAAGATATATAAAGAATATCTACTACTAAAGAATAAGACAAATACCCCAATTTTTTAAATGGGCAAATTTTAAACAGATACTTCAGAAAAGATGTAGATATGACCAATAAGTACATGAAAAAGTACCCAACATCATTAGTCGTCAGAGAAATGCAAATTAAAATCAAATAAGAAAGCACAACATGCCCACAAGAATGGCTAAAATTAAAAAGATCAGTAACACTAAATGCTGGTGAAGATAAGGAGCAACTGAAATTCTTGGACAGTGATGACGCGAGTGTAAAATGGCACAACCACCTTGCAAAATGGACTGGCAGTTACTCATACAACTAAACATACACTAGACCCCACAATTTCACTCTTAGGTATATATGCAAATGAAATGAGAACAGGCATGTTCAAAGCAGTTTTATTCACAATAGCCCAAATGTGGAAACAGCCTACGTGTCAACAAATAAACAAATGGTGGTATATTCATACCATAGAACACTACTCTGTATTTTTTAAAGGCAACTGATGCATACAACAATTTGGATAAATCTTGAAAACATAATGCTGAGTGAAAAAAAAGCCTATACAAAAGAATACAATTTCTATGATTCCGTTTATATGAATTTTTAGAACTGCAAGGCTAATCTATTGTGGAAAAGAACCACAGCAGTGACTTCCTCTGGGTGTTAAAGATGGTGATTAACTGAGAAGGTGGATGAGAAACTCCCTGAGGTAAAAATAATGTGTGTACATTTTTGGATAAATAGGTGTATACATTTTTCAAAAGTCAACTAATGCATACTTAAGATTTGTGAATGTATACGAAAATGTTACATAAAATTATAATAAAATATTACATTAATAATGATGTATATTATAATATATTAGATAATACTTTATACTATCTGCTATAGTTTGGACGTTTGTCTCCACAAACCTCATGCTGAAATTTGATCTCCAATGTTGAAAGTGGGGCCTAATGGGAGATGTTTGGGTCTTGAGGGTGGATCCCTCATGAATGGATTACTCTCCTCCCTTGGGGGGGGCGGGGGTTAGTGAGTCCTCACTCTGTTAGTTCCCAAGAGAACTGGTCGTTAAAAAGAGCCTGGCACCTCCTCCCTGTCTCTCTCCCTCTCTCACCGTGTGATCTCTGCACACGCCAGCCCCTCTTCGCCTCTTGCCACTACTGGAAGCAGCCTGCAGTCCTTGCCAGACACAGATGCTCAATTTTGAACTTTTCCGGACATCACAATCATGAGTCAAATAAACCTTTATTCCTTATAAATTACCCAGCCTCCAGCATTCCTTTATAGCAACACTAAACAGACTAAGATAATATTTTATATCATCTAATATGTATATTTCACATATACTTCTATAAATTATAATACTTGTTTATAACCAAAATTATAAACAAATATTGAACTCCAATGACTTTTAATCATTATTTGGGGAGAAGTATATGTCTGTCTGCAACGTGGAGAGATAGATGGGTGGACATGTGACAAAACAAGTATAATAAAGTGTTAATGGCAGAATTTCAGTTGCGGTATACGAGTTTTTATAGTAAAGTTCTATCAATCTTGTCTTATGGTAGAAGTTTTTGAAATAAAAATATTGGATGTTTTTATGAAGCACATGTATTTTTGTGGAAATTTATGTATCCACACATGTATATTTGTACACACACATATGTACATGTATGTGTATTGTGTGCTAAACACAATATAAGGACCTCAGTGACAAAATATAAAACTTTTGTGGTCATGTTCGATGTTATAAAAGCCTTGGAACTTTATATTAGGTGTAGAATTGTTTTCTAAAAACACTGTGGTCCTGCACAAAATATCTTCCTTAAGCCACCTGCACAGGGAGGATGCTGGTTCAGACTGTATCTACTCTGAGTACCTCACTCTGCAAAGAGAAGTCTCACCTCACCATCGGTTGATAGTCAAAGCATGAAAATATTTTACAAACAAAACAGTGAGGGTTTTTTTCCCTGGTGCTTCTAGAAAAAAAAATGACCCATTCATTGAATGATACATTTGGCCTTCGATCAAGGCAAACTGTCATGGATCTAAAGACATATGTATTAAAACAGCAGGTTCAATATTGTCAGATTCCTTCCTAGAACTGACATTATGCTCTACATAGGGCATAAGAAACGTGTAAGAAATTCCATATTGTAAACATGAGAAGGACATTGTTGATACACAGTCCAGTATCATTCAGTGCCCTCATTATAAAAACTGGAAATAGCCATTTCGCTGTTTTCAGTATCAGGAAAAGCTTTACTTATCTTGAGTGACCGTTATATTTTTATACGGACGATGTGAAAATTGCAACTATCCGCTGCTGCAAGGAAGCGCAGAGCCAAATGGGTAGTGTACCTCTAGAAGCGACCCTGAAATAAGGATCCTGGAGTCGCAAAACTCCCTCGCCCTTATTTTCCCTTCCCCATATTTTCCACCTGCATCTTTTATTCTAATGTTATATGCTTCATTGTGATGATTAATTTCGTTTTTTAAAAAAATCAGTTGCTTTTTAACTCAAATTAGCTCCTATGATAGTTTTTGTCATTAATGTAATAATTAGTGATCAAGATCTATTTTTTATCACCAGCATCCCTCTGTTCAACTAGTAATTATACATCTCTTTGACATTTTATGTTTTAAGAGCCATAAAAATAATTTTATGTAGCTCTTTTAAGTAACTAAAATAAATCAAATAAAGGGCTTATTTTAAGGAAGGAAGAGAGGCGAGGAGAAAATCAGCAAAGGACATTCCAAAACCCCTGCCCAATGAGGAAAAATGCAAAATATTAATAGAATGTCACTTTTTGCTGACTTTCTGAAATCCAATCAAATATAAATGTATGAACACGCCTGCATTCAGCAATCCATTAACATAATATCTCCAAAACAAATGAAGAAAAAGCAGATTTAAGGCTTACCAATAATGACTGTTAGTGATCATACAACATATGATCCTTATGCATTAGTTTTGTGATTGTTGTTTTAAAGAAAAAAAGTAATCACCTCATGCTTTTTCTTCTGCACAACGAATAGAAGATAGAGGATATTTTTCTCACAAACTCTACATGTATTACGGGATAAATATTACACCATAAGAACCAAGAAATTAACAAACAGAAATCATAGCATAAGAGATTTTCTATGATACTAAAAAATAACAATCACTCTCTACAAATAGACATTTAATTTCACTTGTTTAGCAATAATGATTTGAATGCCTATTATTCCCACAACACTATGTTGTTTCAAGATAGTTGGAAAGAGAGATAAATCTGCAAGGCAGACAACACAATATTTTTGTCCTACGAGGTTCTTAAGTTTAGGTGAACATGTAAAGCCCAGATCCATGAGATGCCGGAGTGCGTGTGCAGAGGAGGTGTAGTCAGGAGGGTCACGGAGTGCAAAAGGGAAGTAGGAAAAGAGGACTAGCGGCTGTGAGGGTGCCCAGGGACCCCCCCCCCCTCCGCCCTGGAGACAGGCCTCGGCCGGGGCTGTGTCCTAGGGTTTCTTAAACACTTGTAGCAGATGTGCTAGTGAGTAACGCAGAGCAGCTCCAGCAGGACAGACTGACTCACTGGAATTTGCAAAAATATATATTTTTCAGAACTTAACAAGAGTAGCAAAAAGCTATGGCCATGCTCTCCTGTCCCCAGTACTGAATGCACGCTCTCATGTACACATCACGCAATTTTCATCTAGCTTTAGTCACCAAGTGTAAACAATACTGAGGCTTTGACAAGGTAATGTATATTAAGTTCCCTTGCAAAGTAAGCACAGATTAGTTAAAAATAACAAGGAAGAAAAAGCATCCCAAACCAAAAGTAATTCATCACACACTACACAGTTTTACTGCCTTACGCAGGCAGTAAAACTTTAAGATGTCCCAATCAATTTGTGTCAAAAAGAAAGCGAAAGGCAGAAAGAGAAGAATTCCCAGCAATGAAACCACAGCAATACCTCCATCTGAATTTTGAATTAAAAAGCCAGCTTATAATTTCTTTAAAATTGTTTAAAGTCTTACTTGTACAAGCAGTTGGAAAATGAGCTCCAAACCAGCTGAAGGGAAACGTGGTCTGACAACTTTGAAGAACTCACATCTAAAACCTTGACACATACACAGAACATAAAAAAAGGAAAAAAAACTTTCCACCAACTTTGAAGCCACGTGACTCCAACTTTAGTCCCTGTAGCGACTTCTCCTTTTTCCCTGTTTGTTCGTATTCAAAACTTTCATGCTAATGTGCACAGATTCATTTATTATAAGCAGGTGATTTGCATTTAGTTCTTCTCTGTGTAAGACTGAATCAGAAATTATCTCTTTTCATGAAAAACTGAACTTTTTTCTATGATTTTCTTAATTACTATAAAGACTATACAAACTGTTACCCTATAGAGAAACATTTCATTGCTTTGACATGTTTACCAGTAGCTTCACTTAATTCAACAGAGGTTGTCATGGTTCAATGGTATAAACAACAAACAAAAATCCAAGAGGGGGTACATGAGGAAGAAACCCTGACGCCAGCAGGTGAGCAGCCTCAGAGCAGTACCTCCTGCAGCGGCTGCCAGGAGTCCATCAGAAAAAAAAATACCAAGGATTCTTTCACAAAGCAGTATTCCATGTGGTGTTTGACATTTTGCATTACCTTTAGTTATTAATCTATTATTAAAACAGCAATTCTACACATATATTACTGCTTTAAATATTTGGGATCCGTATGAGCTAGGTAGAATAAATATTTTTTGAGAAGGTAGCATTCATAGAAAAGCAAAAAAAAAAAAAAACAAAAATCAAAACAAACAAAAAACCTATACCTAAGTTATAATGTTTCTATTAATAGGTTCAATATTTCTCAAACTACTTTAACCTTGCCCCACTTGGATCGATTTAGAAATTTTTTTCTCTCTCATCTTAAAAATGACCAATGTTGTTGTTGTATAATTAAGTAAATAACTGAGAGAGAGAAAAAAAATCGTAAGATATTTCTTTTGTTGTAGAAAAGCTTCAGGCTTATGCCAGCCAATAAATTTGATTATGTAAATAAAGATTATTAGCCACAATCCAAACTGATCAAAATGTGCAAGAGTTTCTTGGGACAAAAAGTTAAAGGTAAGTGTTCCCTTAGGTTTTGTTTTAAAGCACAGAATTTTTTTAATCCAGCCCAAATTTTCAATGAAAACAATGGTGCTAAATGGCAAATATTTATTGACACCTCCAGTGACATTTATTGATCATTTATTTTTTAAAAAGCTAAGACTTTTTTTCCAGAATGATTATGAAAACGACATCAAATTTTGTTTTCAAAAATACTTCTTAGCAACTCTTATTTCTATACTACAACAACAACAATAGACAAACAAACTGGAAGCTACTAAAAAGCTAAACCAAAGTATTTAGTCTGGGATCATCTCATTAGATTCCATGCTGTTCAAGATAGCCATCAGTGTTGAACAAAGTTAAACTATGTAATTCCCAAGAAATGGCAATAGAAAAGTATCAATCACCAATTTCAATAATTTGGTGATGCAACTTTCATCCAGAAGTGAGATTTTTTGGCCAAAAATAGAATCGAAATTTCAATATTGTCCTGTTATGAAGTCTAGAAAATAACAATACAAAGTTATTATTAAAGTTTAGGACAGGTGCTTATGGTTAGCTTTAGCATTAAACAGTTTGGTACTAGCTCTAGATAGTATTAATACCTGTAACCAAATATATTTGAAAAGCAAATACCCAGCACCCTGTTGCTATAGAAACAAAGTGAACAATAATAAAAGATGGGGTTCTCTTTCAGAACACCTTAGTTACGCTCCTTCTTGAAAATGTGTTACTTCTGCTTCAAGCAACAATCAGAAAGAGTAGAAAAGTAACTGAAAGTAACTGAACATTTGTAAAACTTTGAAGTTCAACTTTTATAGCACTTCCTGGCAAGATTCCAATCAGTTCAAAGACTATTATAAATTCTGAAATGTGGCTTGAAATTTTGAATGATGCTTGAAATACCCTTTGAAACATTTATCAAATTGGAATTTTTCAGTAGATAACTTAAGTGTTATTTTAGAATCAAGGAACAATAGTTTGAGATGTGTCAAACCTTGGAAATTTACTTGGAAACCAACTTCATCAATAACACAGAACAGGAAAAAAATCCAAATAGCAGTCAAATCAGCTAGAGATACTCCAGCAGTTTCAGAAACATTTGCATGAGTCGCTTTGCATTGGTTTACATGTAGGGTTGTCCTTCCAGCCACGTGGTTAGGAATGAGAATTCCATCATAAGCATGAAAATAAACATTGACTCATAGTCAAAATGAACCTTCATTATATATTTTTTTACTCAGTTATGGAGAATTTCAGACAATGACTGCTTTGACAGAGACATTTTGAAATGGTCCAGCCTTTAAGGAAATATGGAAATTAACATAAAACACCCAAATAAACGTAAACAAGTTAAACATGAAACAACGTACCTAATCATCTAGTATACTGCTTATGTTTTTTAACATTTGGTAAAATTGCCACTAACTCACTTAGGTAACAGACTTCATGTGACGCTCTCCCCAAGTTGCTAAAATGCTACGAATAATAAGTATTGTCACATTTTAGAGGCAGAGCAAACTCCCACCGGAGAAGGCCTCTGAGAGTGCTTGGACACATCCTTGTGGACAAGAGATGGTGTGAACGCGTCAGCATGACCTGCACTCACGTGAGAAAGTGGCACGGCATCTCATGATTATGCGATTATGTCATAGGGTAACACAGACCCTTTGGCTTTTTCCCTAAAGCCTCCATGTCATCAAATCCAGAGACCAACTCTGAGCATGGCACTCTTAGCACGATTTAAGTGGCATGAATACCAAAAAGTCAACAAATTCTACCCAGTGACGGACAAAGTAAAGATTACGCGCATTTCTCCCACAAAGGCTGCTGGTTAGGCTAATTACTACAGCAGGACCTGACCTATCCATGAGGTAGGCAGATCTTTGAGATTTCTAAATTGCTTAATTTAGATGAAGAACTGAAATACGATTGAGGAAGTGGTTCAGTGTTGACTACAATTTAAACAGCGTTGTTAAACCTCACTGCTTGTCGCTGCAGCATTTAAAACTCTTATTATTGGTACGGTAGTACATTGCGATTTTGGTAATTTTCCCATTAATATGCCACTCTCATCCCAGTTCTTCTCTTGCCTGTTGTAGTTGACATCATCATGTCCCCAGGATCAACCTCCCAGAGGTTTCAACCCTTCTTTTTCCTTTTACTCAACATTGTGCTAGCCAGAAATCCTGCAAATTTTATCCACTAAATAAATTTCTCTCAAATTTGCTTTCTCCCTTTCAGCTTCCTTGATTCAAGCCTTGTAGCACCTTGCCAAGACTTTGTAAGAACCTCCTAAATGATCTGCTGACCTGTTCATATTTCAGCCATCCTCCTCCTAGAGCTAACGATGATGTGGGCATGTCACTTACCTAGAGAGTAAGATCCATGTTTCTTAAATTTTTGGTGAAACTGTTCCATAATCCGGATCCAGGTTGATCTTTCAAGGCTGCTGCTCACCACATATCACCTACTCTGGCCTTGGGTGCGATGCACTTCCAGCTCACGGATCCCAAACTCGAAACTGCCTCTCTGTCTGCCTTTTGAGGGCCTCACCAAAAAAAAATTGCTTAATACGTATTCAAGACATTTGTTTCTGCTTTAAAATAATGAATTAAATTAAGTGAAAGTTACATAAATCACTAAGTATAACACAGCTCATTTCTAAATAGTTTATAACATTTTGACTGGAGAGAGAGGAATAGACTAGGTGATTCTCAGAATTTCTTTTTGCATTATTTTGGTCCTTGAGTCCCATTCTTTATCTGCCCTACACAGATATTTTCAGAGCAAAGAAAAAATTAAACAAGTTCAAGTTGCACTCAAAAATGCAATTTCGGCAGAAAGAAGAATGTTCCAGAATCAACATTCAGTAGTGAGTTCTTCAATATACGACAGTTAAATCAATAAAGATGCAAAGCATAATTTACCAACACTCATAAGTAATGTATTATTAATAAACTAGGAGAACAGCATTTTGTTCAAACAATTATGTATCAAATCTAGGACACAAAATTACCAACAAACTTTTAGAATGAAGATTTCTAGGTGGATCTGAAAAACCTCACTGAAAAATAGTTTCCTCAATATTTTTCTTTTTAATTAAATATTCTTTCTCTTAGGAAACTTACATAATTTAAATAATTTTAGGCAAGTTAACAAATTGTCTCTTTGTCACTTTCATTTGACAAAGAAGTTAGACACCCCAAATCGATAATGAACAAACTGAATCTGAATCTGTTCAGAAGTAATTTTGGTAATAATAATTTTTTGCCATTTTATTATCATATTATCAGCATAAGTGAATAGTATCAGCTTATATTTGCTTATATTAGCTCATAAGCTCAGCATGAGCTAATTTCCAAATGAAATTAAGTTCTAGTAACAACTTTGAAGTTTATATTTCCCTGGGTTTTCTTCTAAGGCAGTTTAATTTTAAATCAAAATTAAGCATAGTCTAATTTCAACTTGAAGATAAAAACTGTCTTGCTTTTCATTTTGACTAGCTGGCCACAGCTTCCTGCAGTCGATTTGTGGCCTCACTGAGTCTGCGATGACACATGCCCTCCGTGGGATGACTGGGTCAAGCTCACGGTCATTTTATTATGACTTTGGGAATTTTTAAATGTGTTATTCCAGGAGAGGAATTTTAAATTTGCAATGCAGAATACAGCTAATGATTACTTACATGTCTAATCACAGTTATACTGGTTTTTAAAGTTACAGAGAGATAAATTATGTATAGCATGACTATTCTGTAGAAACATGATTTTTAAAAAAGGTTTTTCTTAGTTACTTTAGGGTGTACCACAGTTTAAAAACTTGACAAAAAAATTCTCAAACTATCTTGGCATTTTTAAAAAAATAATAACAGACTCTGCTCAACTTGAATTCTATAGATTTTTCTTTACCCTTCCATTTTAAAGTGGTTAATTTTCCTTAAAGAGAAGAGAAGAGAAAAGAAAGCAGCGTTTCTTGTCTCTCCTGAAATAGCTGAACATTTAGTCATTTTCCTGAGAAGCCACTTCACTGTGGAACAAAAGAAAACTTTGGACTAGACAGATGGCTTTATTTACTCAGGGGGAGTTCACATCTGAAGACCTTGCCTGACTTGTAAAACCACATTGTGTACATGAGATTGCCGGGCAGTGTGAGTGGCACACAAGCACGCCTGCTGCCTGAGGAGGCGGCACCCAGGCCCCAGCCTCCGCCTGCGCCTGGGCGGCCCGCGTGGTCTCCGCCGAATGGAAGAACTGCCCACCGGCCCTGCGCCAGGGACAGAGGTCGTGCGGGCGGAGCCACCACCTCCTTCACTCAGACAAACGTGAACTTCCACCTCGCAAAGGTCCTGTCCTTTACTCCTCTCCCAGCAGCGCTCGCCCAACGGCTTGGCATTGCTTTTGCAAGGAGGGGCTTTCTGCTGCTGCAGCGAGGGCTTTTGATTACTCCAGACCGAGGGCACCTGGCCACAGCGGCTTCCACGGTGCTGCGTGAGGAGGGGATTTCTAAAGAGCCATCCGACACCGCATTCAGGAATCGGAACAAAAGATTAATTATGCACAGCTGGTGCTGCCCATTGCTCACAAAGCAACAAGTTTCACTGGATGTTTGTTCATGGAAATGCATTTCCCACCATTTGCTCTCCGCTTCTGTGCGTACTTGCTCTGTTCACATAGCAGAATAAACTCACATTTAAGGATCCAACTTCTTCCCTTCCCCAATAGCCATTCTTTTAATCGTATTTACTCAGTTGGCATATGTGTTTTTAAATTGCGGTTGTTTTCATGGCCAAATATACCTCCTATCAATGATGTAAATTATGGTACTATTTTTTTTAAGATGTCATTTTTTAGGGTAGTGTTAGCAGCACAATTGGGCAGAGGGTACAGAGATTTCCCGTATACCTCCTGCCTCACGCTTGCACAACCTCCCCCATTCTCAACATCCCCCAAGAGTGGTGCATTTGTTACAGTTGAGGAACCTACACTGACACGTCATTGTCACCCAAAGTCCACAGTTTACATTAGGGTTCATTCTTGGTGTTGTACATTCTACAGGTTTGGATAGATGTATAATGATGTGGCTTCACTGCCCTAAAAATCCTCTGTGCTCTACCTATTCATCCCTCCTCCCCCCTGATGCCTGGGAACCACTGCTCTTTTACTGTCTCCATAGTTTTGCCTTTTCCAGCATGTCGTATAGTTGGAATCACACAGTGTGTAGAAGTTCAGACAGGCTTCTTTCCCTTAGTAATATGCATGTAAGTTTGCTCCATGTCTTTTCATGCCTTGATATCTTTTCTTTTTAGTTGCTGAATAATATCGCAATACCTAAGTGTACCACAGTTTATTCATTCTCCTACTGAAGAATATCTTGGTTGCTTCCAAGTGTGGACAATTATAAATAAAGCTGCTATAAATATCCATTTATGGGACATTTTTCAGACGTAGTTTCTAATTCCTTTGGGTAAATACCAAGGAAAATGATTTCTGGATCATATGATAAAAGTATGTTTAATTTATTAAGAAATTGCCAAACTGTCTTCCAAAGTAGCTATACCATTTTGCATTCCTATCAGCCATAAGTAAGAGTTCCTGTTGCTCCACAACCTCACCAACAATTGGTGTTGTCAGTGTTCTGGATTCCGGCCATTCTAATTTTCATTTCCCTGATGACATACGATGTGAAGCCCCTTACAGGGACTTGGCTTGCATCGTTTCAGCTCATCCTATGGTTAGGTATTTTGAACTTTGTTGCACAGTTGGTGAAGGTACATGCGCTGCTCCAGGTCACACAGCTGGTCAATAGTAAAGCTGGAGTAACCTAGAGTGGTCCTGGGAAACCAGCTGGTTTACATCATCTGTTTGCTCATCAAACCCCCATGATCCTCACTTGATTCTTCACCTAATGCATAGGCAAAGCCTGCTGTAGCTTAGAAATATCTACAGAATTCAACTCCTTTACATCATCTCCATTGCCACCCGCCTGGGCCCAGCCATTGAGGCCTCTTGCCTAGGTTAGAGCAGAAGCCTCCTACCCATCCCTGCTGTACCCCTGCCTCTGTGCAGTCAACCCTGTACACACCGGCCACAGTAGCTCCTTAAAATAAGACCTGGCCTGACATCCTTCTGCTCAGGACCCTTTCTGGGCTCCATATCCCCTTTAGGACCTAGTCCTGAGTCTTTGCCATGGCCTGAGGGCTCTGTCCATCTGCCTTGCCCCAGCACCCTCACTGACCTCTCCCTCCTTCCATCAGCTCTGGTCACTCCCCTCCCAGCTGCTCCTAGAGCAGGTCAGGCACGTTCTGCCCCAGGGGCTATGCAACGACTGCCCTTTCTGCCTGGAAGACTCTTTCCCAGGTGTCCTGGTGGCTCACTCCTGCTCTTCATCAGACCTCTGCTCAGCTGTCACTTTAGCCCAGCCACCTTCCTCCAGCACCTGGTGGAAAAGAGCACCCTCAGTGATTGGGCTTCATGTCTCTTTCCCAGCTGGACCTCCACCTGCACGCCACACAGTTGCGTGTTTAATGTGGCTTCGACGGAATGCAAGCTCCAAGAGACCAGAGATTTTGTCTGCTCAGTTCATTGCCATGTTTCCCATACCCAGAATGTGCTTGGCACAGGTTAGGTCCTCAATACCCATTGACTGATTGGGTGAATGAATCCATATTTCTGACCTCTGGGTAATTCCAAGGATTTAGTACCTACTTGCTATGGCTTGGATATGGTTTGAGTTCATCCCCACCAAAACTCATGTTGAAATGTGGTCCCTGGTGTGGCAGTGTTGGAAGGTGGGACCTAGTGGGAGGTGTTTGAATCATTGGGCAGATCCCTCATGAATGTCCTCATGTGTTCCCATGGTGGTGAGTGCTCACTCTAGCAAGACTGGATTAGTTCCCTCAGGAATGGATTAGTTCCTGATAGAACAGATTGTTATAAGGTGAGCTTCCTCCTGTTTGGTCTCTCTTCACATGTGTCTACTTCCCCTTTGACTTTCCCCACCATATTTTGACCTTGCATGTGGCCCTTGCCAGAAGCTGAACAGATACCGCCACCATGCTTTTCACACTTCCCAGCCTGCAGAAGTATGAGCTAAATAAACCTTTTTTCTTTATAAAGTACCCAGTCTGAGGTATTCTGTTATAGCAACATGAAATGGACTAAGACATTACTCTAGACTATGTGATACGCAATAGTGGAACCCACAATTTGTCACCATGAGGTCAGCCTCATTCAGAGATCCATGTTTCTCAGATTCTGTGGGACCTGAAAAAGTGGCCCGTGGTCAAATAAATTTGAGAAACACTGGCTTAAATGCAGCCAAGCGGGTGTGTTTACGGCAGGACTTCTCAGCACTATTAATGCACTAATACGTGTTGATCTTACACAAAAGAAGAACAATACATGCAGCGAGTCCCAAAACGAATTGACCATGGACCCTCTTGACATAGGCAGCTAATACTCCCATGCACTCCACAGATGCTGCGCTAGTTCTTCCAGTGTCCTAACGGTTAACGAGGGTTAATTGGGCTACTTCTTTTTAAAGTAATTTTTTCTTTTGTTTTCTATTTTGATAAGAATTTATCAATCACTGAAGATCAAGTACAATTTCATTAGTAATAATCATCCTACAGAAAGAGCTACCTAAGAAGTGCCCGTCGATCTGATGGGGTTTGCTGTGTGCCCCAGACAACACTCCACTGTGGCGCCCCCTCCTCAATCTGCTCTCCATCCTGGGGCCTCAACTCCTGCCCTGGGGGCCCTGGGCCGGGCTTCCCACCCAACGTGATCTTTCCCTTTAGACCCTCGTGGCACCTTCAGAATCCCCTTCCCTCATCTCCCAGTCGCTGGGCTCTGGCAGCTGCTGCACGTATCTCATTAGTTTACATAACTAATACCTGATCAAAATCCTTCCCCTAACAGATCATTTTAGTACTTTTCCCAGCATGCTTTGGTGCCTTAACAGAAAGGACTGTACAGTGTGACTTCTTAAGCACAATAGAGGGGTTGGGGGGAAATATTCGGTTAGAGAAAAAAGGGACATTTCACATTCCTCCCAAACAATCCGATAATTCAGTCCCTTTTTTCCTGCTGGTGGCTGTACTAAGCCTTTATTCCTACATTATCTCTAATGCCCACAAGAACTCTCTGTAAATATTATTACACCTATTTTTAAAAGACAGTTATCAAGGAACAGAGAGAACTTGCTTGAAGTCACACGGTCAGTGTGAAACTCTGAAAGAATCACCACCTCCCTCAAAGTTCACTCCCTCTCCCCAAAACACCCAGGTCCTCACCCCGTGGGTCCCACCGGCAGGAGGCCTTGCCACATGCCAGGCCCTGACCCGGGCGCTCTGGTCACTCTCCTGTGCAACGCAATTCTTCAGAGTAAACATTGCAGTGAGCGCAGCACCCTCTTGACATAATTATTCCCATTTTACACGTGAGGAGACTGCGGCTGCAGACAGTTTAGGGACAGTCACAAGGCACATGACAACATCCTCACGTCCTCGCAGGTGTGGCCACTGGGAAGCACACAATGCATATTTGTTGAATTAAAAATAATGAATGGATGAATATATATATATATATATGACTAGCTCTGCATTCTGGTCTCTAAATGTGAAGATATACTGGCTTGATGACAAACTGAAATTAAAAACAAATGGGAACATTTAATGAGAGCAATAGAAGCTATCATATATCAGCCTTAATGTTCTTTTTTTCTTTTTTTTTTTTTTTGAGACAGAGTCTCACTCTGTTGCCCTGGCTAGAGTGAGTGCCATGGCGTTAGCCTAGCT
>NW_012153174.1:12133146-12148412 GCF_000956105.1 Propithecus coquereli
GAGACAGGATCTCGCTCTTGCTCAGGCTGGTCTCAAACTCCTGAGCTCAAACAATCCGCCCGCCTCGGCCTCCCAGAGTGCCAGGATTACAGGCGTGAGCCACCACGCCCGGCCAGCCTTAATGTTCTTAATGAATGTTCATATAATTATCCTCATTTCTTCTCCTTAGATACACCTTATCTAATTTCCTCCCTCTTTGAATGTATAAGAAGAATTTCCCTCTCCATTCCTGTTTCCTGCTCTGTTGTATCTATGGTATTTTCAGCTATCAGAGAATTTTGTTGAAGAGTGTCAAATCGCATCTTAGGAGATGTGACAAAAATAAAACCCATTGAAAGCAACGTGTAGAGAAATGTTTGTACTCATACAGTCAGATTGCTGCGAATAGAACACTGGAGCTAGCATTGCATTCGCCAGGATGCCCTTTGGTTCAAGCTGGGGTTCCGATACGTTTGCTGTATTAACGAGCGACAGTTCTGAGATGGGGGTGACGTGACACACAGCAGAAACGGGAGGGATGGACGTCAGGTTGTAATACGGTATCTGCTCGTTTCTTGCTGATGGTTTGCTGCAGTGCAACACAATCTTTCCTAGAAATAAAATTCTGTTTTTAAAAAAACAAGTCAGACGGCAAAGGAACATTAAATTCTTCTGTCAAGTATGGCTGGAAGTAGTTGGCGGCTGCTTCCACCTTAGACACCCACGAAGAGTCCCCTTGCCACGGTCGCTAGTCCAGTTCATAAGTCACCTGCTGCCCACCAGCCAGACGGCTCTCCTCTGTCCAGACTCGAACACCACCGAGAGCCCAGAGCAGACCAAGCTCCTGCCTGTGGCTGTGCTATGGATATTTGCCCTTCTCCACCCACGGCCGGGACACTCGGTAAGTCATGGCATGACCGACACTGTGCTTCTCATGGACACCATCAGATGCCACCTATGTATTTAAACTTCACCATCTACCTTAGCAAGGCAATGCAGGGAGGCCTTTAACGTGATAAGCTGCAACATGGCCTTGCGCACCCAGCTTGTGACATAGCCCCCAAACAGCCCTTGTTCACAGAGCCAGATCTGATGTGTGAACAGCCTGATAAAAGGTACAAGATGAAGGTGCAACATGAAGCCAATGACACTGAAAGCAAAGAAGCAGTTTCTAAAGTATAATAAATGTTAACGACAGCACGTCAGCAGAGGGCTTGTGTTGACAGGGTCAGAAGGTCAAAGGTAAGGCAGCTTCCAGTGCTGATTTCGGTATTCGAGGCAGAGCCGTTGACCCTGACTTGAGCATCCAGCTCTCCTAGTCACTCTGTGTCTGGACTCCCTAGACATCTTGAGCCCAGGGCACTAGCACACACCACAAACGCCAGCACCTATGTACGTGCTAGAGCAAATCCCCGGCTAGAGCCTGCCGCACACTCCTGGGGCAGAAGTTCTATCCTTAAAAATAAGTGAGTTGGAAGGTGCTTAGTACAAGGCCTGGCATGTGGTGAGCTTTCAAAAAATGGTAGCTAATAGTAAGCTCTGTCTAACAATTTTCTTATCATCAAGTAAATACTAAGATATTAATAATAGTATGAGACCCCAGTTTGACTTTTATGTTAAAACTGGTTGTGGATCTGGGTAAAGAACATACAAATATTAGAGGAATTCAAGCCATTCAGAAGGCATCACCAAAAATTTCCTACGCATAAAGAATGTTGTTTATAGGAAGTAAAACTATTATCTGAACGTGTGTACGGCGTAACACGGCTGTAGCCCTAGTGCCTGCAAAACTGCCTGGCACACACTGGGTGTGCAATGAACATTTGTTAAATGAATGTTCCCTTGATCACACTACATGAAAAAACATCTAAGAATTGTTACAACAAAGGGTTAGCAAGTCTGGTGGCCTGAAAGTGGTTCTGATATTGACAAGACTAGCATATAGCAAGCTATTCCACATAGTTTATTGGAGGTATTTATTTTTCCACTGTATGTAACAAAATGCTATGAAGCAAGAATTCACACTGGTCTTATGTACTTTCCAAGATTTAGAGATGGAAGATCTCTTTTGCTCTGCTGTTTCCATGGTATTTTCAGCTATTGGGGAATTTGGTTAAAGTGTCAAGTCGCATCTGTGTGTGCTTACATTCTACTTTGAGGTTCACAATGGCTTTCCTAAATTTGCTCATTATTTTCCCTTCGCAAATCAGTAAGTGGAAGCTCAAGGATTTAAGTAATTTGCCAAACATTACGTGGCTTGAAGTACAAAAACAGGTTCAATCCCAGGCCTGTCTTGTCCTGAGTTGGCTGTTTTTCCTGGGAGACTGTAACCCCGGCACCCAACAATCATTCTGAGTAGCGATCGTTTTATACACTCGGGATCCGTCCTGGAGTTCATGCTACTGTAGAGAAAGTGGAATGTCAACTGAGACGCTCCAAAATTGGGCATTCTCTGTGGGTCTTCCCTCTCCCTCATCCTGAGATGTCTTCCAACCACTCCCCGAGTCCACGTACTCCGTGAAGCCGAATCTATCCCCGCATACAGCGGTGGACCCTGGCTGGTCCAATCGGGTTTGAGTAGGTCCGTGTATCTCGGCAGTGATCTGTTCAGGATTGGGATTAGGGCTCAGTTAGGGCCAACTAGACGTGAGGAGGGGCTTCCAGGAAGGATCGTGCTCATTCTTCCGCGGAGGCTTCAGGGCAACTCCCCTTTGGACACAGCAGGAAAGCACGGAGCCTCAAGGCAGCCTGGTAAGGTCCTGGGAGTCAGAGGCAGCTGACACCGGGAATGGCAGAGCGGAGAATCGGGGAGAACCTGGCCCCCAGCACAGCGTGGAACCGCCGAGTGAGTCAACTCCGAGTCACTCCCTGACCCTGGGATTAATCGCATCAGCCAATGAATAGCCTTAATGTTTAGGCCACTTTGAGTTGAGTTCTCTGTTACTTCAAACAAAAGCACCCTAACTAGGATACTATACAGAATTTTTTAATTCTATAATCTGACTCTTACAGTGAATGTTAATTGGCTAATTGAAATTTGGGAATATGAAACTATAAGAATTCTAGAAGAAAATGTTGGAAAAACTCTTATAGACATTGGCCTAGGCAAAGAATTTATGAACAAGACCCCAAAAGCAATCACAGCAACAACAAAAATAAATAAATGGGACCTGATCAAATTAAAAAGCTTATGCACAGCCAAAGACACAATAGAACGAATAGACAATCTAAAGAATGGGAAAAAATATTTGCACACTACACATCTGATAAAGGGCTGATAAGAAGAACCTACAAAGAACTCAAGCAAATTGGTGAAAAAAATATCAAACACCACCATTAAAAAGTGGGCAAAAGACATGAACAGAAATTTTTCAAAAAAATAGACTAATGACCAAAAAACACATGAAAAAATGCTCTGCATCTCTAATCATCAGGGAAATGCAAATCAAAACCACAATGATATATCCCCTAACTCCAGTAAGACTGGCTTTTATCAAAAAGTCCCAAAACAACAGATGCTGGTGTGGATGTGGAGAGAAAGGAGCACTCATACACTGCTGGTGGGACTGCAACCTCTATGGAAAGTGGTATGGAGATACCGCAAAGAACTAAAAGTACCTACCATTTGATCCAGCAATCCCACTACTGGGTATTTACCTGAAGGGAAAAAAAAAACATTTTATAAAAAAGACACTTGCACTTGAATATTTATTGTGGCACAATTCACAACTGCAAAGATGTGGAATCAACCCAAATGCCCATCAATACATGAGCGGATTAATAAAATGTGGTATATGTATACCATGGAGAACCACTCAGTTATAAAAAAAATGGTGATCTACTATCTTTTGTAACAACCTATATGGAACTGGGGGCCATTCTTCTTAGTGAAGTATCACAAGAATGGAAAAACAAATACCACATATACTAAGTGCTAAATTAGAACTAATCCGATCAACACTTATGTTACCTATAGAAGTAAAACTCAAGGGAAACCAAGTAGGTGGGAGGGGGGAGAAGGGGGTGGGTAAATTCACACCTAACAGGCACAATGCACACTAACTGGGTGAAGGGCACATTTTTAATTTTGATTCAAACTGTACAAAAGCAAATTATGTAACCAAAACATGTGTACCCCCATAAAATTCTGAAATAAAATAAGTAAATAAATAAATCAAATTTGGGAATTATTGTGCTGTCCTGGAAAAAATACACCAAGTAAATGCAAGGTATAATTCTACCTTAAGAGCATTAAAATTTTCTCAGTAACAGCATACTTTGTTCTCATTTACAAAGGTAAATCTGTCAGGTGAATTTAAGTAGTTGAAATTCTATTTGGCAAAGCAGGTAGAATCTAAGACTCATTCAAATAAAAATAGAAATGGGAAATTTCTGAGACTCTTGGCCTATCACCACATCCCTCTGAAGTTCCAGCTGGATATGCTGACGAAGCTGCTTACTGGGTAGACCAGCAGTCTTGACGCCCATGTCCAGGCCCCACCACTGACCAGCTGACCTTGAGCTTTCTGCCCTGAGCAATGGGGCCAAGGACACCTGTGCAGTCTCCCTGATGGATTGAGCGGTGGGTCAACAGGGAGAGTACCTCTAAAAATGGGCTGTAACTGGAAGGATTTTAGAAATATGGAGCCTTAATATGCCAGATTCTCAGTGGTGCTCCCAAGTCCAAAATTCTGCCCTATTTTGTGTTAAGCTTTTATTTTTTTTTTCTTGGAGCAAAGATCTAAAGCCCGAGGCTCAAGAACTACTTACTCTCAAGACAGAACCCCTTCTCTCTCTCCCTGAAAACAGCAGCCATAGAATCAGGTGGCAGCAACAAAGTCAGCTGTGAGTTCTGTTCCTCTCTCTCTTTCCTTCTTCTCACTGTTATGCAACTCCTAATGGAAAACAAGCAAATGGCGAGGGCTTGAGGTTCGCGCACAGAGCCAGGCACAAGCTGAAAGGCTGTAGCTTTGAGAAAATTACATATTTTAGTTAACTGTGTTTCTACTGGCACCAGCTTCATTGGACCAGAATAAGTCTCAAATCAGAACAAACATGCTGAGCAACTTCCTAAGGAACAGTGACAGGACCCAAACCTGAAGCTTCTGATTCTGAAAAAATTCCAAATAAATTTTTTATGTTTAAAACATGCACCCTCAGTCCTCCACAGTGCAAAGTGACTCCTTGGCACACTTGGAGCCACAAGTGATGGGTCCTCTGCTGCTTTCGGATCCAGCCTCCTGAGTGCAGGAAAGGGGCCTGGGAGTGAGCCAGCTGCCGGGAGGGCAGGTTTGATGGCAGCTGTTCGTCCAAGCCTTTTCTGCTTGAATGTTGATGTGGCAAGTGCAGAAAAGTCTCCTGAACAAAAATGGGCGGTGAGAAACTTGTTGCAAGGCCTCCAAAAGGTTAATTCTCTGGTCAGGGACAAAGCAATCATCCCCCACAAAAGAAAAAACAAATTCTGCAATAGGAGAATGCTCAGCTTTCCCCAAACAAAATCTAAGGATTTTCTCAGGGACAGCAGTGGACAAGGGAATCAGCCTTCTTATCTGGAAGGCACCAATCTTCCTTGAAATCATAATGCGACTTTGCTGTTCTATGTTGTCTTATTTTTTGTGTCATTCTTCTGAAGATACCTCAGCTAAACAAATGTGCCTGGAACAATTAGCATGGCACTTCACAGAAACATTTCTTTTTCTAAGAATAGAAAACCCCAACCTTGCTGTAACTCTGTGATTGATATTCTCTTATCAGATCTCATTTGGTACTTCCATCATCCCTGGGAGAAGAAACTAGAGCTTGGAGGGAATATACTTTCTTGGGGTGCAAATTTTCTTGACTGAATACATTTTTAAATAATGTTGTTCTTCATCCCATTTCTGTCCCAAATTTGAAAAGTCATTCCAATTAAAAGTACCTCCTAACCCATTTTAGAGGTGAGGAAGCTAAACACCTGAGAATTTAAGAAACCTGCCTGAGGTCACGCAGGCTGGTTCTGGAGCTCCTCAGCCCCCAAGCCCTTCTCTTTCCTCTTCCCGCCAGGCAACCTCCCGTCATAAGTGCTGGAGAAAGAGCTCCGTGCACACCAAACTCTGGGCGGTGCTCCCCATCCAGGTGGAGGATGGCCTTGCATCTTTTGTTCTTTCTATAATGTTTGAATATTTTACAAGTAGAGTACATTCATTCATTACTTGTTTTAAAAAAGGATAAAAATTACATGTGTTCCAGCTTTATTGAGGTATAATTGACAAAAGTTGTATACATTCGAGGTGTAAGATACGATGATTTGATATGTGTATACATTGTGAAATGATTTCCACAATGAAGTCAGTTAACACATGCTTCGCCTCACATAGTGTCTGTTTTGTGTGTGGTGGAGAGGGCAGTGAGGACACTTAAGATCTACTGTCTTAGCAAATTTCAAGTGTGCAATAAAGTATTATTAACTACAGTCACCATCGGGCACCTTAGATCCCCAGAAATTCTTCATCTTCTAACTAAAAGTCTGAAAAAGCATAAAAACATTTTGATAATCTCGGAGAACTGTAAAATGTTAAGTAGCTATGAGGTGTCCTTGCTCATTTGATCATGTATGTGTGTTACCGCATTAATATTTTTCATGTGTTCTATATGTATGACTTAGTTTGCTTCACAAAGTAGTTAGACATAAAATCCCGCACCCAGGAAGTGGACGGAGAAAAAGAGGACAACTGTCCCATTCAGTCCTGAGCGATGGGACGCAAGGACTAACGGCGGCTCCTTACTCCGTGTACTGACGTGGAGCTAAACGAGCTCCCTTTCCTCCTCCCTTCGCTGTCCTTTCTGGATCCCGTAACTGACTGCCGGAGCTGCTCACTCAGGAACATCTTTCGTTCCTTCACGCCGCTTCTTCTCCCCGTTCTTCCCCAGGGCGGACGGAGAATTTAGGAAGTCAGGCGGGATGGCACCATTAAAACCTGTCGTCTCCAACTCAGCCGGACAGTCGCCACCACTGCTCAGTCCTTCTTCTTATCCTCAATTCGTTCTTTCCTTGTCTAAATAGTCCAAATCTTCACTACTTTCCTCAAGATGCCAGCACAGTCCCTAACGTCTTCATTCTTAGCAGATGGACTTGCCTGTGATTTTATCAACAACACGGACGCTCACTCCCAGAGGAGGCCGGTCCACCTTCGGCTACCGCACGCCTTGTCCCGGCCCAGCCCGCCCTGAGGCCCACTCCTCAGCTCTCGGAGTATGAGGCGATCCTCAGACTCCCACCTCCTCACCTCCCATCCCCTTCCCCGAAACGGCGCTTCTCGCCTGTGTCTATGCCCCGTTGCTCCTGCAGCTCCTTCTCCTCCATCCCCCATATGCTTTTTTTTTATTTCAGCATATTATGGGGGTACAGATGTTTAGGTTACATATGTTGCCCTTGTCCCCCCTCCCCAAGTCCAAGCTTCAACGCATCGCACTCTTTGTGTATGGATATACCCGTCTCCTCCTCCCCCCTTCCCCCTGCCCAACATCCAATAGATGTTATTCTTATATGTGCACTTATGTGTTGATCAGTTAATACCAATTTGATGGTGAGTGCATGTGGTGCTTGTCTTTCCATTCTTGGGATCCTTCACTTAGTAGAATGCATTTCAGCTCTATCCAGGAGAATACAAGAGGTGCTATATCACCATTGTTTCTTAAAGCTGAATAGTACTCCATGGTATACATATACCACATTTTATTAATCCATTCATGTATTGATGGACACTTGGGTTGTTTCCACATCTTTGCAATTGTGAATTGTGCTGCTATGAACATTTGAGTGCAGGTGTCTTTTTCATAGAGCCACTTTTGCTCTTTTGGGTAGATGCCCAGTAATGGGATTGCTGGATCAAATGGTAGTTCTACTTGTATCTCTTTAAGGTATCTCCATATTGCTTTCTACAGAGGTTGCACCAGTTTGCAGTCCCACCAGCAGTGTAGGAGTGTTCCTGTTTCTCCGCATCCACTGTAATCATCAGGGAAATGCAAATCAAAACCACAATGAGATATCACTTATCTCCAGTGAGACTGGCCTTTACCAAAAAGTCCCAAAACAATAAATGTTGGTGTGGATGCGGAGAGATAGGAACATCCTATATGCTTTTTATCTCCCATCCTGACAAAGACTTTTCTCCAGGCTACTGCCTAACTAATCTCCTCCCTTTTTTATTCAAACTTCCAGAGAATAGTGTCCCCACTTCTCTTCCTCTCCTTCAACCCTCAGCTCACACATCTCCGCATCTTCCCACAGCTCTACTGAAACAGTATATTCACGCGTGTATTCAATTAGCTCATCAAAAAAGTCAGAGCCGATCTTTCAGTCCAATCTTACTTCATGTCTCTGCCCACTGCCGGGCAGTCCTTTCTTGCAGAGCTTCACTGCCTTGATTTCCCCTCTGACTGGGCCATCATTCTTCTGCATTCCTTCTGTGACAGCTCTTCTAGTTTTCTGCCCTAAGCCTGCAGATCTCAGCAATCTGTTCCCTCTCCCCTGAGCTGTCATTCACCCCCAGATTGCCGAGTCCACACTGATTGTGAATCTACATGGCATACCCGGACCCGAGCATCAGACTTAAGCTAATCACTGACTATTTCTATCTAGATATTCCCTAATACCACATATCCAACCATCCTAACATGTCCAAAACTCAACTTATCTTTTACATAAAGCGGTGTTGGTGGGGCCACCATTATCTCTCATCCCCTAACCTAGAAACTTTGGAATAATCTCTGATTCATTTCTCTCACTCTCTCTATATGTCCAATTATTATGCTTTGCCAGTTTTAATTCATAAACGTAGCACATTGTATTTCCCACAGATGGCCACGACAACATCCCCCACGCTAACGCTATTCTGCAATGGGGCCTTGTGGGGGCGGGGGGCTCTGTGGCTCCTTTAGCCAACAGAACTCGGGGTGGTGGGGGGGAGGCAGCAGCCCAGCTTGGCCTCTGGGGGGATGGGCTCCCCTTCCTGTCTCTTGGGAGCCAGCTGCCCCGCCAACGGCTGCGAGAACACCGCGACACGAGAAGCCGAGCCAGGCAGGGAGGGCCTAGAAGACACGACGCGCGTGGGGAGAGAAGCGGGCAAAGGGCAGCAGGGCACCAGCCATGCCAGGGAAGGAGCCAGCTGGGAAGACCTCCAGCTCCAGCTGCTCTGAGTATGCCTTTTCTTAACCTCATCCCTACCGGGCCTTTCTAGAAAAGCAGAGAGGCCCGCAGACCAGCTGATGTCAACAGCCTCATGCTGAGTGAGAGGGGCAACAGATTTCAAATGAAGTCCATTCCCTGTATCTTCTGTGTTTCCTTTGGAGATCGGCTCT
The DNA here is from genome assembly GCF_000956105.1 of Propithecus coquereli. Lineage (NCBI taxonomy): Eukaryota > Metazoa > Chordata > Mammalia > Primates > Indriidae > Propithecus > Propithecus coquereli. The sequence goes on from NW_012153174.1 coordinate 12,142,465, forward strand.
GATCACGGAGCCTGATCCTCCTCTGGGAGATGATCTGATTGTGGCCACCCTGTGACCTGAGCTCCAGGCTGGTGCGGCGAGCGCGGCTAGTGAGGCCGAGGTGTCCTTCCTCCCTCCCCAGCCCCCGGTGCACCTCCCATGACAGCGGCTGGAGAATGGGCCTTCTCAGCTCAGGGGGAATGGAAGGAGTGGCCCCAGTCTCCACTCTAGCCCACTTAGGGGAGCCCCGAGGTGGGCCCTGAGCACTCAGTTTCCTCCACTGGACGCCACTTCAGGAGCACTGTGCAAGCCTGCGAGGGAGCACCGTGTCCCTCCGCTATATAGGATGTGTTTCCAGGAAGTTGTGCACCGTTTTCAGTGTGCAGAAAAATAATCTAAGGCGTTTTCAATTACAAATTTTGGAACCCCATCCCCCAAAGCCTCTTTTCTGGGGTGCAGCCCAGGAACAAGCTTTTTAGCAAACCTCCCAGGGGATATTGATAAAGGTATTTGGTGAACCACTCTTTTGAAATACACTGTTCTAATGTCCTCTGTCCTCAAGGGGTTTATAGTCAGACCAAACTGTATCATATAGTATCATATAGTAAATGATACAATCTAGTATATACCAAATCCAAGAGAGAGGAATGAATGTTGATAGAAAGTGAAGAAAATGAGATGCACAGGGACAGTGTGGGGTTTGTCTTAGGCCTAATACAGGTAAGATTCTGGTGGCTCAGTGGCCCGCAAGATGTGGTGGCATCTGGCAGCATCGGTATTTCCTGGGCACTTGTTGGAAATACATATTCCCAGGCCCTACCCGGAAATACTGACTCAGAACCTCCGAGGGTGAGCCCAGCAATCGGTGTTTTGACAAGGCCTCCAGCTCAGGTTTGAGCACAGCAGGAAGGAAAAGAAATGTCCTGAGGAAATGTCCAGAGACCAGACTCCATGCAACACCTTTAAAAGACATTGGATAATATATTGAAAGTAAAACGTGGGATGTGGTGACTCACACCTGTAATCCTAGCACTTTTGGAGGCCAAGGTGGGAGGATTGCTTGAGGCCAGGAGTTCAAAACCAGCCTGGGAAACATAGCGAGACCCTGTCCCTACAAAAAATTTTAAAAATTAGCCAGGTGTGGTGGTATGTGCCTGTAGTCCCACCTACTGAGGAGGCTGAGGCAGGAGGATCACTTGAGCCCAGGAGTTCAAGGCTGCAGTGAGCTGTGATCATGCCATGGCACTCCAGCCTGGGTGACAGAGCAGGACCACATCTCTAAAAAAAAAAAAAATGTAAAATGTGTCATAAACAAACTGAACCAGCGACTATATCTGTCACGCTAACCAGTGATTTGTGTGTGATTGTTACCTATAAAGCAAGAGTCCTTCCTTCCATTGTGACTACAGACCATCCCTTACACCCACTGTGGTAGAAAGTGAGTCTGTGTGGAACAGTTGCTCTTAGCGGCTTCATATTTAAACACACCAGTCTGAATAAATCATGACTGGTATGTAAAGACCACCATAGACGGTGTGATGTTTTACAGTATTTGTTTAGTTTACATTTAGCATTCCATCTGTACCAATTAAATCATAAATTTGTTCAGACACTGAGGGGGGGAAAGTGTGTTCTTCAAAAGTGGTAAAAAGCCAACAGATTTCAAAGCAGTAATGCTTAATAAACTATATGTGCATCCAATATGTTACACGTACAGAATGATGTATCATGATTAAAGAGAAGTTGTAGTTAGTTACAAAAAATACCAAAATGCATTCATTAAATTGCAGGATAGAGGTACATTAATCCCAAAAAGCTTTATTTCAGAAAGCCATTTGCACTGTTGGAACTACTAATAAATAATTCAAGTCAAGAATGTGGCTTACAACTTCTCTTATTACAGACGTATGGGATAATGTCATGTACTATAATTAATCTGTTGTAATAACGAAAACAAGGAAGTTCTGTGTCCCAATAAAACGCCTTTTTCATTTTAATGACCTGTAGGAATGTGGCTTTTTAAAAAGTTACCTCCTTTTATCATTTGTAACATAGAATAGATTATTAGATAAAGTCCGCAGTTATTCACCTTGTAAGAACGTTAAATGCCGAGTGTTTCGCTGCTCAGGAGTCCTTTTCCGGATGCTGCGTGCGGAAGGCGGTTCCCGCGGCAGCGCTGCGGCGCATCCAGTGAAAACAGACACTGCAGGCAAGGACGGCGGGCATGCGGGGGACTTTACTTCGCATGCGTGCTCAGTAAGCCGGACGTCGGAGAAAACGTCCCGCACGGAGTTCAGGGAAGAAGCCGAGTAGGATCCGACCAGGACAGCCGAGAAGAGCAGCGTCTCGTGTCATCCTGGTCACCACCGTCGCCTTGCCTTCCTCCACCAAGCTCTCGTGTCGCTTCCAGAATAAGCACACTGGACATTGTCCCATACAGAGTACTCTCTTAAATTATAAACTTTATTTGTCTTGTGTTAAACTTCTATAATTTGACACAAATTGTTAAAAAAATAAAAAACTTTCACTATCTGTTCCTTATCATTAAGGAAGTGTTCAGAGTGTAGGTTTTTGACCAAATAAGAATTAACAGTCACTATGTTTGCACTCTTTTTAAAAAATTGGATATTTAGCATTCGTCTTGTTCTATAACTGTAAAAAAATAAATTTTTAAAGCAATTTCACAAACATGAGAATACACCTAGAAGATGCTAACGCATTCAGGGGAGGGGTGGGGAGGAGGGGGAGAGGTTGGCCAACGGGGACAAAGTTACAATGAGACAGGAGGGGTAAGTTCTGGTGCCCTTTTGAACGGCAGAGTGACAGATGGTTAACAGTAAATATTGTATGCTACCAAGTAGCTACAAGAGAGACTTTTGAATCTTCTCACCACAAAGAAATGATAGATGCATAAAGTGATGGATATGCTAAACGCCCTGATTGGAGCATCATACAACATATATACATACCAGAACACCAAATTGTACCTTGTAAATATGTACAATTATAATGGGTCTATTAAAAAATAAATTTTGGAAAAGTTTTAATGTATAATTCTATAATTAAAATTATGTTTCTTTCCCAAGTAAAATAACACAGTATAAGGTAAACAATAACCAGAGGTTCAATCTAGGTTGTCTTGATTCTCAATACTTGCTTTATGTATGTTGTAAGTTCTTTCAATTTATTCCACAATGGCAGAAAAATATGTTCTGCACCACTGGTGAAAGAGATCAGCTATTATAATGTATTGATTTTATGCCATTACTGTGCCTCTTGCCTTTTTCTGCAAATGTAGTAAATAATTCTGAGAAAGTCCACTAGGAGGAGTTCTTGCTACAACTATAAAACAAAAGATAGCTCTTGCTGTTTACTAATTGAGACCTTTGGTATTTTTCTTAAGTTTTCTGTATACTTGTATTGGCAGACAAAAATGCATGCTCCGTAGGCAGCAGATGCAAACATGAAAATATTCAAGTAAGACTTTATTAAATAAAAGAAGCAAGGATGGTAATCTAGGCCAATTTTAGAAATTTGTACTACCATCTAAATTAAGACAAAAAGTAATATGTACATTTGCAAACAGTTTAACACGACTTATTATTCTTCAAAAGAATGTTATATTTTATTTTTTTTATTTCAGCATATTCTAGGGGTACAAATATTTGGGTTACATATATTGCCTTTGCCCCACCCAAGTCAGAGCTTCAAATGTGTCCATCCCCCAGACGGTGTGCACTGCACCCATTAGGTGTGAATATGCCCATTCCCCCCTCCCCCCTCGCATCTGCCCAATGCCCAGTGAATGTTATTACTATATGTGCACTTAAGTGTTGATCAGTTAATACTAATTTGATGGTGAGTACATGTAGTGCTTGTTTTTCTAAGGAATGTTATATTTTAACAAAAGGATAAAAGAGATTTTCTTCTATTAAATATTTCTATTTCAAAAACATTTCATTTCTATTTGCTGACAGTTTCTAAATTATAATGGTAAAATGCATTTCTGATCAAATGGTTCTACAGAATTCAAAAGCTTACCTGAAACCCATATCATTTTCACTGAAATGACTTTGACAGTCCATATTTTGAACATATTGATTCTCTCCATCTCTTGAGTGAGAATGATTTTTATTATGAATTTTACCTTTAGCATTTATTTTTAAAATAAAGTTTACACATTGACACTTCACACAGAGTTTTAGCAAAACACAACTATGGAAGATTTATGTGAACCACAGTGTGCGTGTGTGTGCATGTGTGTGCATAAGCATGTGTGCATATGCATGCGTGTGTAATATGTGTTCCTGTGCATGTGTGTGTTAGCACTGTCATACTGGCCCATTGATACTAATGGAAAGATGCCCTTTTTTTTTTATTTGAGAATTAGCAGCAGACTTGGCTTCATTCACAGGAAAGATTGCACTGAGTCACCTTAGGAAGGATGGATGCAAAGGCAGTAAAAAACCACATGCTAGAAAGAGCGAAGCCACATTTTTAACCTTTCCTGGCACCGTGCGCCTGACTTGCAGGCCTTGTGAAGGAGCCAGGCCTCCATGAGTGAGGAGCAGATGGAACGGGCAGTAGTAAGACATTATAAACGTTTCTGAAAACAGTTCTCCAAAGCCAAGTGGCCTGTGGAGTAGCGGCGGGGGAGGGGAGATTGGGGCGCGAACAGCAACCTGACTTTGAGATTCTCAGCAGGTGGCAAACACGGCCAAACGATGCCGGTATTAAACCGGGGAGCTGGGGCGGCTGGAGCGTCGCGCGGAGGAGCAGATGCTCCCGCTCCCGCTCCCGCGCCCGCCGCGGGCCTGGCAGCCGTCTACTCTGCGACACCCGCTTGTTTAGCTCAAATTCTAGGCCAAGAGCCACAGTGGCTCCAACCTCGCCAAAGGCAGGACGTTCCGTGGAAGTACACAAGATGCCATTCGGACTGGCACTAAAATCCTCATTGCCCGCAGGATAGAATCCAGCGCCGCAGCAGGACGTTCGGGGGCTCCACGATCCAATCCTCCGCTGCCTGTCCGCGCGGCCCGGCCGCTTCACCTCCTCCCAGCCGCCCTCCGCTGAAGTCATCACTCCGTCCTCACGCTGTGCTCGCTCCCCTCCTCGAGCTCGCCTGTCCGTGTCATCCAAGGCTGGGCAGGAAGGCCACGTCCTGGGAAAGCCCCTCTCGTCCCCCTCGCCAGCCCCGATTACTCTCTTACGCGGCCCAAGGGCACTCGGATGATGTCTCCTTCACATGTCCCGGTGCAGATGTCGCCTTCCCTCTGGTCTGCAGGCACTTCGACGGCAGGCGCTCGGCCTCGCTGGCGGTGCATCTGCACCCGCAGAAGCCTCCTGTTGCCTTCCGCTGCCGGGATCGCTGTGCCTACGACTTGCCATGTATTGGACACTTACTATGGGCGTCACCTCGTCTTAATCTGCCTGAGTTTGAATCCACTTGGCAAATTCACCGCTTGCCAGCTGTGCTGTCTCAGGCATGTGGCTTAGATTGTTGGTGCCTCAGTGACCTTATCTGTAATATGGGGTAATAATAGCGCTGCCTCATTGGATAGCCGAGCACCAAGGGCGTTATCCCACATACAGTGGGTGACAGGCTCCTGGCCATTAGAAGGGCCTCGAAACCCATCATCTATTATTTTTATTATTACTGCTATTGCTGTTACTTGCTCTATGTGGCAACACTCTAAGATAGGTGTTAGCTCAGCCTTCGCAAGCCAGGTCTGACTCCAGAGCCAGTGCTCTGACCTGTCAGGCCTGACCATGACATTCAATATTGTTTCTTAAACAATAGAAGGGCTGGGCGCGGTGGCTCACGCCTGTAATCCTAGCTCTCTGGGAGGCCGAGGCGGACGGATTGTTTGAGCTCAGGAGTTCGAGACCAGCCCGAGCAAGAGCGAGACCCCGTCTCTACTAAAAATAGAAAGAAATTAATTGGACAACTAAAAATATATAGAAAAAAT
>NW_012153174.1:12148563-12149186 GCF_000956105.1 Propithecus coquereli
ATTCCCAATGCTCATTAAAAAATCTGTTCTTTTCCACACATTTATAAAATTTGCTGAGCAGCTACTAGCTGTGAAACATGGCCCAGGCCTTTGGGTTGGGGGGAAAAGTCAAAAGACGGGATGCTCATCCTTTAGGAGGTTACGGAACAACAGGAAATCTTCAAGTCGCCTCACCCTGAGAGGAGGCACGAACTTGGTAGTGACAGTCTAGATCCCAAATGTCTTGGCTTCTTGTTCACAACGCTTGCCTTTTGTCACTGCATTATAATGTTACAGTAAAAGAAGCAATTCAGCTTAATATGGAAAATTCTTTAGGAAAATGTTTTGCTTTTAACAACTCTCATAACCTCAGAAATTCATCACTCCCCCAGCAACTGTAATGTCCCTGAGTCCGCCTTAAAGGAGCAACACTCTACAAGGCTAAACACGATCTCCCAACCTCCCTCTCTGAGCTTCAAATGAGGCTCAATGTGGCTGCCCAGTGGGTGTGTGCAGCAGCCTCAAAAGTCCGCAACTGACGTTCCACGCCCCCTTCCCACGCATGCAGTTCCTCCTTCTCTGTGCAGATTCCTTCCGAGCAAGTTCACGTCTATTGTCCACTGCGGTGGGACCAGTGAGGATTA
>NW_012153174.1:12149506-12169430 GCF_000956105.1 Propithecus coquereli
AAAAAATGAAAGCTATTTGTTAATTTTAAAACGAACTAAACTTTTAATGACTTTGTTGTATCTGCTTTTGGTTGGAAAGCATTTGAACATTTGGTTGCGGCATGGAAGTTCACAGTTTCAGCTGATCCTCTAGATGGATATCAGTTATTTGTGACCTTAAGTGTGTCTTGATTTGGGTTAGGTAGTACAATGCAGATTTGCTGCAACAAGTGGTTGAAAAGCAAGAAAGCATTTTTCAGACATGTTGCCAAAGGCAGGGGTATTTTACTGCATTTTTCCATATTTCAATTGGATATTTCTTAGCATCGAACAATGACTTTAAAATGTCATCTACTGAGAGCTCAATCAATTCCATCTGTAGTTCTTTAGGTGCGTTGGTGATATCAAGTAAGTGAGGCTGAAATGCTAATTTGGGTGTGATGTCATGATTCTCAAAGTCAGTGAAACTTTCATTATATTCTCCAATTAATAATAGGTCTATAACAACTGCATATTCTTTAAATGATTCAAATACACCATCCTACTCATCAATGACCTTTGCTAACTGGGGAAAATGTCTTTTGAAAAAGGATGGCTTCTTTTGAAATGCTTGTATTTTTTTGCTACATATCATATATAGACTTAGTTTTACCTTAGGAAGAAGTATTCAAGTCGTTTTGATATGACATGATATCACACAGAAACACTGCATTCCTATAAAAATCTTCTTTCAATAATTCACATTGATGATTCTGTTCTTCATAAAATTTAACTATCTGTTCTTGCAGAGATAAAATTTTGGCTAACACCTGTCCCTACGATAGCCAACCACCTTAGAATGATACGGCAAATCCACACTGAATAGCTCATCATTCAAGTTTAGCACATTAAGAAACTGATGATGCTGTGTTGCATTTGCATGAATGTAGTTAACAATACTTATAACTTGTTACAAAGTGTCACTTATAGTAGTTTTAGCACAGAGATTTTGCTGATGCGAGATACAGTGAAAAGAAATGAGAGCATCTGGATCTGTTAATACTTTTTTTATCTATGCAATAAACCTTTCTTGCTTCCTGTCATGGAATGTGCCCCATCTGTACTTACACTCACCAAATTCACCAAATTCAGTCCAACTTCACAACATGTATCTTGAAAGTTGTTGAAGATATCTATTCCCCATGTTCTGTTCGCAGTAGTGCCCAAAGAGAGTAACTCTTTGTAGCAAAGAAAATCTATTATGACCCGAATGAATTACAAAACCTGCACCAAGTCAGTAGTATCAGTTGATTCATCCAAAGCGATTGAATAATATGTATTTTCCTTTTGAAGTATTGTATGAGTTGTTCTGTTAAGTTGAAGGCCAATTCGTGCTGTTGATCAGTTAAGCTTCTTCAGTGGCATTATTTTGAGGTCATTTGCTGCTTAAAAAATTGTCTTTGCTTTTGCTTTTCATTTTCTAATTTTTGCAATACAACCTTTCATGCTTCTCCCCTAATTTAAAATATTTGTGGTCCTTATGAGTGTTATAATGTTGGTGAGCATTGAATTTCTTTAATGTTGGCATTGCAGTATCACAAAGCAAGGAAATCACCTTATCTTTAGCAGAAACAATATAATATTGCAATTCCCAATGCTCATTAAAAAATCTGTTCTTTTCTTCAGTATTCTCTTGGTCTTCTTTGACATCATGGGCTGTTAAGCAGGCAGAATTAAAAACTACTGTTGAGTTGTGCAACAATTCACAAATTCCACTTCAAACAGAAACACAGGGTACTGTTGTCAAAAGCTGATAACAGACTGGCGTATTCAACGCCCATAAACTCTCGCCATCCGATCTCATGTGGTAGTGGTGCCAGTCAGGCAAGGGGAAGTTAAAACTAAATCAGGAGTGTAGCAGCCATCAATTTAGCCCTTATGGCCTACTAATGTTCTAATTGTGCCGGTCAATCTGGGAGGACTATTTCATTGAAACTGATTTTATTCTTTGGTATTTTAAATATGTTCATTTTAAAAATAAAAGAAAAATATAAAAGATGAACAAAAATGCATTAATAAAAATAAAAGAATTTGTCTGGTAAAATTTTGATTCAGTCAAAATGCTGCACTTAAGAACCTAGAAGGCCACAGGTTCCCCACCCCTGGTATGGCCCATTCACAGGAAAAATAAATAAAGTAATAGAAACTGTCTCTGAGGAAGAACAGACATTAGGTTTACTTGACAAAGGCAAATGTCTTAAATTTTCTCAAAGAGCTAAAGGAAATCATGAACAAAGAATTGAAGGAAACCAAGAGAATAGTGTTTCCACAAATCAAGAATATCAATAAAGAGACACAAATTATAAAAAGAACCAAATAGAAATTTTGGAGCTAAAAAGTACAATAACTGAAGTGAAAACTCAATTTGAGTGAAGAGAAGAAAGAATCAGTGAGCTTGAAGATAGATCGAATGAAATCATCCAGTTTGAGGAGCAGGAAAAATAAAGAAAAAGCAACATAACTTAAAAGACACACTGGACACCAACAAGTGAACCAACATATGCATGATGGAAGTCTCAGAAGAGAAAGAGATAAAGGGGCAGAAAAATATTTGAAGAAATAGTGGTCAAAAACTTCCCAAATTTGATAAAAAAACATGATTCTACACATCCAAGAAACTCAATGAAGTTGAAGTAGGATAAATTCACAGATGCCCACACCAAAACAGTTTGATATTATAATCAAATTGTCAAAAGCCAAAGAGAAAGGGCAAATCTTCAAGCCGACAAGAGAGAAGCCACTCCACACACAGGAGCCCTGTGGTAAGATTTACGCCAATTTCTCTTCAGAAACTATGGAAACTGGAAGGCAGTGGAATGACATGTTTAAAGTGCTAAACAGCAAATAATTGTCAACCAACAAGTGTATATCTGGTAAAGCTACTCTTCAAGAATAAGAATAGAAGAAAAAGTAAGATGTTCTTTGGTAAACAAAAGCCAAAGGAATTTATTGCTAACCTTCCCTATAAGAAATGTTAAAGGCTGTCCTTCAGGCTGAAATGAAATGACGCTAGGCAGCAATTCAAAACCATATAAAGAGGCCTGGTGTGCCGGCTCCGTGCCTATAATCCTAGCACTTTGGGAGGCCAAAGTGAGAGGATTTCTTGAGGCCAGGAGTTCAAGACCAGCTTGAGCAAGAGCAAGACCTCATCTCTACAAATATAGAAAAATTAGCCAGCTGTGATGGCATGCACCTGCAGTCTCGGCTACTTGGGAGGCTGAGGCAGGAGGATTGCGTAAGCCCAGGAATTTGAGGCTGCAGTGAGCTATGATTGGGCCACTGCACTCCACCCTGGATGATGAAGCAAGACCCTGTCTCAAAGAAGAAAAACCATATAAAGAAATAAAGAACACTAGTAATGGTAACCACACAGGTAAGTATAAAAGCAAGCACTATTACCTTTTTGGTTTGTAACTCCTCTTTTTTTTCCTCTGTGATTTAAAAGATAAATGCATAAAACAGTAATTATAAATCTATGTTAATGGACATGAAATGTATAAAGATACAGTCTATGACAATAATGATATAAAGGAGGAGGAACAGAGACGTATAAGAACAGAGTGTATACTATTGAAGCTACATTGGTATTCATTCAAGCTTGGTTGTTTAAAGTTTAAGATGTTAATTGTAATGCCCAAGATGACCACTAAGAAAACAACTAAAAAAATACAGTAAAGGAAATAGGGGACTCCATAATGTGCAAACACATAGAGGCAGAAGCAGATGAGTGGTTCCAGGGCTGATGGCAGGGGGTGGGAAGCGACTCTCCCCACCCCCTGCCATCAGCCCCGGGCTTTTGCTTGCTGCGGTGGAAAGCTCAGGAACCACACAGTGGTGACAGCTGCACAACACTGTGCGTGTACTTGATGCCACTAACTTGTACACTTTAAAATTGCTACAACACTAAACTTTGTTATGTGTATTTTACAATTTTGAAAAAAAGGAAGGAAAAAAAAACCCACCACAGGCTTCAATCAAATAGACCATCCAAACTGCCACCCGCCTCGATGGGAACCCTTATCCAACCTCGTGCCAGAGAAGTTATAACAAACATTGGGAATGTTGCCAAGCTTCCTTCTCTACAGTTCGCTGAGTGTGTGCTGCATAACTTCGCAGGCCTTTGAGGCCATGGGGCCAGCCACGCCAGATTTCACACAAAATAAAGCAAATAGAATTGATTCCTGGTGTCCAAGGTGTTAGGTTTGTTCCAGGTAGGAACCTGAAAAAATATCATAAAGCCTGTAAAACAAAAGCTACCAGAGTCTGGAGAGACCAAGGTTAGAAATCTAACTTCGACCACAGACAGCTGCAGTGATGCCGGCATTCCTATCCCCCGTGCTAAGGATGAAGTTTATCCCTCTCTCTCCTGGTAAGGACCAAAGCTACCCCACCCCATCTCTACAGGTGTTACTCACTCCCCCTGAAAAAACCCTCTATAAAACCCGAGGCTCTCCCCTCCCTCAGTGTGGACGCTTTTTCACCTCCACCCATCTGCACCCAGATGTTCAAAATAAAACTGCATTTTGCTACACATGAAGCTTCATGTCTGTCTCTCAGCTCCGGACCTAACACAAGGATTAACAAGTATGGTAAATTATGAAAATGTACACGTATTAATAACAATAAGGAAAACTCACACCCTCAATTTTTTAAGTGTTCTGTTTTGTTTAGTGCCTTAGCACCTTATACTTTATTCTATTCAACATCAATATCATTCTTTTATTAATTCATTAGCAATCTATTTTCTTTACTAGACAGTGAACTTCTGAAGAGCCAGGACTATTGTAAAGGAAAATAAAAGTCTCAGAACCCCCAACACCTAATGCAGAAGGGAAGGTCAAGCCTAGAGGCTGAGTCATGCAACACCCCCTTCCAAATGAGCAGCAGTTACCAACATTGTGCATTAGCCAGATCCCCACGGAAAGGTGAAAGTCCTCCGGCATCTATAAGGACTGCCTCCGCAGGCCATTCATAAAGAAATTCCTTGCTGGCCTCCCATAAACAAGGACGTGCGAATTGTAACTTTGGGTCTGCAGGCTAAGTCTAGCCGCTAAAACCAAAGTCTGTTTGATTCCACACTAATAATGCTGATTGCAGGTTTATCTTCACAGGTACAGAACAGAGACAAGATCAAACTTTCTTCCACCCACCCAGGGACATCTGCATAACTGATGCTTCCTTCATTCCCTTTTTCTCTACTAACATTCCCCTTATCTCATGTAAAATACAGATTTTCGGCTTCACAAAAATGTGACCATTTGTCTCACTGCCCACCTCCTCCCCTTGTTTTTTCCTGTATGCCCTACCTCCTTTAAACCTGAGTTCCCAAACCCTGCTTCAGAAAAACAGCCACAGCTTTGGCTGTGGTTTGTGTTACTCCTGGGTGCGTCCTCAAACTTTGGCTTAATAAACCTCCACTGATTGAGATCTTTGCCTCAGTCGCTTATTTGGAGTTGTCACTATTAATCCCTGTATCTAGTAATACCTGGAACATAGCAGGTGTTTAGTAAGTAGTGCTGACTAAATACATAAATGTCTTTATAATGTTCAGGGAAAAGGGGAGTCTGATTTCTTAAGTAGCCAAAGAGTCAAATGCAGAAACTCTTCACCGGGAGAGAGAACCATCCTGACTGAGGAATCAGGAATTTTGATACTTTCCTTTTTCCCTGATGTCCAGACTGCATGTCTAGACTGCATGTATTGGGAGAGCTGTGGGAAGATACCATGTATCGAAGTGTGTCTATGTTTGTTTTGTTTTAGTTTGTTTTTCAGTCTAAGTTCTAGGAGTCCTCTTTTTCCTGAATTTTGCTGAATCAGCTAGATTTTGGTTGGTTTCTAATGTTTACAAAGTGTGTCTAGTTACCTGATTTTTGTCCTGAAACTTTAAAAGATTCGCTGGGTTAAATAAAACAGAGTTCTCTGGCGAAAAAACAAATCAGAGAATGGACTGTGGTGGACATTGGGGAGTTCCGTCAACATGTACTGCTTGATTTATTGCTTCTGGTTTGTAATAATTTTTTAGATGCTAAATATAGTTTTTAAAGAAATATTCTTGACTTCAAATGTACGTGACTTTTTCATTTTAAAAAAGTGTGTTTTATTTTATATATATAAAAAATCCTACTAACCTTATCTCCAAATACCAAAAGGGTTAATAATTCCTTGTACTTTATTCAGTTCATTTAAACTCGCTAACATTTCAGAAGAATGCTACACGCTGAAGTTAGGAGCCCATCCCATAATAACAACTAACCATTAAATTACTCCATGCCTGGCAGAGACGGCTGTGTTGCAAAGCTAATGATGCCCCAGCTTCGGGACCCTTCATCTGAGTGGGCCCCTTTCCAGGCCCTGAGAAGGCTGAGACGGGTCCTATCGATGTCTTTGCGTGGTCATGTTTTCATACAAGGCGCAAAATAAGATAGTTTGACGGTGTTATGAGAACGTCCGTGGGATCCAGCTTAGGGAAAGTTGAGGTAGGGATAGGTTGATGTTGGAGTTAGTGGGATATATTAATATTTACCAGGTTAGCGTCCACGTCTGCATATAATTAAGTAACGGGCAGCTGCCCTGATGTAGGAATGGCTTCAAGGAGTACTTCCATCGGGTGCAGCAACTCACCCAGCATCGTGACACTGAGGTGTCGCACATGTGGGTACACAACTTAGTTGCTTAATCTCGTCAGAGAAAAATTGTCTCTACAGCACCCAAAGATGTTGCTCATTTCAGTATTTTGCAGCTAATATATATTTTCTTCTGGGATTGGAGTATTTTATGTGTTCATGTCACACAGTTTCAATTTGTCTTTAAAGACTTTAAATGTAACAAGATGATCTGCTCATTTTAAAGCTGTCTGAGTAACATTTTAAAGATCTCAGATGTATTTTCTAACACCAAAAAAGAAATATGATCACAAATAAGATGCAAAAGTTTATTCAAAAAGTTGATAACGGCCGGGCGTGGTGGCTCATGCCTGTAATCCTAGCACTCTGGGAGGCTGAGGCAGGCTAATTATTTGAGCTCAGGAGTTTGAGACCAGCCTCAGCAAGAGGGAGACCCCGTCTCTACTAAAAATAGAAAGAAATTAATTGGACAGTGGTACATGCCTGCAGTCCCAGACACCTCGGAGGCTGAGGCAGGAGGATCGCTTGAGCCCAAGAGTTTGAGGTTGCTGTGAGCTAGGCTGACGCCACAGCACTCACTCTAGCCCGGGCAACACAGTGAGACTCTGTCTCAAAAAAAAAAAAAAAAAAAGTTGATAACACTTAAATATGCAATTTGGAAAGAAGCTTTGGAATAATTATTTAAAACAAATGAAAAATCATAGCATCCTAATTTGGACATATATGAAGCATACCTTCTTTCCTCATATTCATTTAAAGAATAGTCAAATAAAAATTACAGCATGTGAAATGAAATGAAAAAGGAACAGCAATTAAATCAATAGAAAGAACTCTGACATTGAGAAGTGATTTTCTTAAATTTTCAGATCAGACCAAAAGCAGTAATTCATTAAGAGAAAGAAAGAAATTTCAGATAGAAACAATGATTTGCATCCATTGAAGTACAGAAAAAAAAATTAAAAGTATAAGAAATAATGAATCAGCTCCTTTATTGCCTGTGTAGAGGCATGACTCATAAGAATGCTGAAAAAGATTTACATGCTTTGCTGATTTTAAATAAAACATCGACATCTATGAAGACAACTGTGGTAGGCAGAATAATGGGACCCCTGAAGATGCTCCCACCCCAATCCCTGGAACCTATGAATACGTTGGCGAAGGGGAATTAAAGCGGCAGATGGAATGAAGTTTGCTGGTCAGCTGACCTGGAGAAGGGAGAGCGTCCTGGGATGTGTGGGAGGGCCCACTGTGACCTCAAGGTCCTCATAAGTGAAATGGCAGACACAAGGGTTGGAGTCAGCAGGAGATGGGAAGATGCTTTGCTGCTGGCTTTGAAGGTGAAGGAAGAAACCACAGCCAAGGAATGTGGGTGGTCTCTGCAAGCTGCAAAAGGCAAGGAAATGGATTGGAGCCTCCAGAAGTAACAAAGCCCTGTTGATACCTTGATTTTAGATCGCTGTGGCTAAAAGTCCACGGGAGGACTTCTATCTTACAAAAATGTAAAGGAATACAACGTGCTGTTTTAAGCCAATAACTGTTCAATAAGCTTTTATGGTAGCAGTAAGAAACTAATACAATAACATAAAACTTTAAATACTACAACAAGGATATCTGCAACTAATTGGTTAGACTATCAGCAATTCAAAAAGCATTTAAGGTTAGTCCTTGCACAGAAAAACTTGAAATGCCCTGAAATCATACAGCTCATTTGTGACAGAGAGACAATAGAAGTTCCCCCTAATTTGATAACAATTCTAAAACTTTATATATTATCATTGTGAAGCTGAAAGAAATTTCTTAAGCTATTAAGAATAAAAAAAATCTTGATTAACCATGCTAATGGTAAGACTTTCTAATTTTGTTATATAAAATCATAGTATGTAATAATTGTCATTTGAAGAGGCAATAAAAAAATGAAGGCAAAAATGCAGAAAAACAATAACTATTAGGGAGATGTGTCAGGCAATTAATTAATAAACATATGCTATTTTGCTGGGTTTTATGACAATTGTGACATTGATCTGCTTTTTAAATATTTAGATTTCTTTCTATTTGCTCATCCTAGGTAAATGTGTGTTTGTTTACCTAATTTTTTAATGTTTTTCAAAATTGTATAAGCTTCGGGCTCCACAAAATCCAGATTCTCTGTAGCAGAAACCAGGCTGCCTGCCGAACTGCTGCATGGACTGTTCCAGCCCACCACCATGAGTGCTTGCATTTAAACACGAGGTAACTGATGCGTGGAACGGCCCGCCCCCTGCCCGGGTCACTCTCCTGTCTCCGAGGCAGAGCTTGGATTCGAACTCTCTGACCCCAAGGCCCACACGCTTCGTCACAGGGCGGAAGTTCTCACAGGGTGGTCCCTGGACCAGCAGCCCCAGGTCCCCTGGGCACGGGTCAGACCTGCCCAATGGGAACCTCCAGCCCCGTAATCCCCAGCGTAACAGGCTCTCCAGGCGACTCCGGTGCACACCAGGGGTCGAGACCCACTCTCCTAGAGTAAAGCCGGGGGCCGCAACCAGAGTGGCGCACAGAACGGAGGCAGCCTGCGGCCGCCACACCCGGTTTTCTCATCTTCCCAGGAGCAACTTTGACGGCCAGACGCCACCTTGCGGAAGCGTGTGGGCACTGCATGACAATGATGCTTGCGTAGTGGACAGGGTTTGGTTTTTTGCTTTATTTTTCCTACACTCTGTCACAAACTAAAAATATTTTTATAAAAGACAATGACTTCTTGGAAAAATAAAAGTAAGAAAATATTAAAAATGCACAAAATATGTAAAATATTTGTTTAGATTCGAATTGCTATAAACGTCCCAGTGCTTCCTCTCACCTGTCTTCAACGTTGGGCCAGTAACAGTGCTCAGACTAGCTCATGTCCACAGTTTGAGTAGCATTGCACAGCTTAACGTGCAAGCTGTACTCTTAGGAACCTTCATTTTTGCACAAAGCGTTTTCTTTATTAGAATGAAAGAACAAACACACATGTCTAAATGCAAATGTAGATTCTGCACTGGTTCTGAATCAACCACCATCAATTCTAAGAGAGACCTCTCAACCCAATCAACATGCACTCATAACATTTCTGGTATTTATTTAAAATTTTTTATTTGTTATTATATTTTCTTTTGTTTTCCTCTTATTAAGAGAAAGACTTCATATTCCTAAAACAATCTCTTACTATGAGTTAACACGATGCCGTCTATATTGGTTTTTTCCTTTTCATTATTTACTTTGCATTTGACATGGTGGTACCATTTACACAGCGCCACCACAATGACTAAGTGGAGACTATTTAAAAACACAATACAGTGACTAAAGTTAAAATAGGTGTTTCGAGCTTTACTTTTTAAAATCTAATTGACCAATGAGCTGGCTGATAAATCAACCAGAGATAAATCAACCAGAAAGTACGAATTCAGTTAACATTATAGACAGCAGATATAAATATCAATTTGTATCACTAAATGATGTCTAGAAGAATGAAAAATTAAAACTTGAAATAAGGATCAACAATTTGGCATTGCCTAAATATATATTTGAAAAATTTAACAAAAGCAAATTTTAAGTAATGCATGTAATGCTTATCAAAGCAGAAAATATATTGTGACTCCACTAGAAGGTATTTTTAAATGAATTTTCTTCCTTCTCATCATCTCTAAAGCATGAGCATTTTACAACTGTTAAAGTTTGTATCTTTGGAAGATGATTGAAAGCTTCCAAGCTTGAAATTATAATTCAGCATTGATGGAAATGCTGAATTTGTAAAATTGTTTTCTCATTTGCATATTTAACAAATTTTCATCAAAGAGCTATTTCTTCTAGTTTTTAACTGTAAACTTTAAAGAATATCTAATTTATCTTAATTAAATGATTTCTAGGAAAGAGTACTTATTTCCCCATTAACTGTTGTGAACCATTAACTGTGAAAGAAAATACTACTGAATGACACTTGTTAAGGACCATCTCAGCAGGTGTAGCCTACAGCAAAGGGATTTCACAGCAGGGGAGAAATTGGGCTCAACTCCAAATGCAGCATAGGCAAGTGGCAATTGATAGCCAAGGAGCAGGGCCAGGGGTCAGTGGATGGAAAATTACTAAGAAAAAGTCAGGGATAAGAGCGATTCTGGCTAAATCAACCTAGCAAGACTCTCAAAGTCATACCCGGCTGACTAGACAGCACTTGGGGCTGGGGGAGGACAGGAAACCTAATTAGATATTGAGGGTGATCCGATACAGAGTCTGGCTACCCTAGCTAAGCAGGATTCTTACTAGACTAGGACCGGATTTTACAAGGAAGTGCACAGGTGGGCCTAGGAAAAGGTTTAGGAGCCTGACTAAAGTTTGGTCAAGCAAAGAATCCTTGTCAGTGCCCCCTCTTGTTCAAGAAAAGAAGAAATAGTCTTCTTTCCTTTGGACAATATAAACCCATTTTCTTGTTCGATCACCTTTTGTTCGTTAAAGATCTGCCGAACCATCTTTTGGAACGTGGTTGTAGAGGGTATCACGGGACAGTGCCAGCCATCAGGCGTTTAATGAGGGGAGTTTCCATGAAAATATAAGAATAACAAAGTATAACAGTGGGAACTCAGTTTTGGAGTCTAGAGGGCAGCCAGTCAAGACTTTTAGACTAAAGCTTGAAGCATCTTCAGATGGTGAAGTGAGAATGGCAGTGGCCACCTGACAAATTTCCTGGTTTGCAGCTCGAACGTCCCTGGTGGTGACGCTGGGTGTCCTGGTGAACTTTCTAAATGGCCCACACAGCAATGGGCAGGAAGGTTGTCTGTACTTGATCTGTTGTGGTTATTTCTCTGGAGTTTATATAAGTCATTCCTCTCCAGCTTGCAAGGCTCTGGGAAAAGGGAAGTTTTAGTTTTTAGTGATGTCAGGTCAGGAAGGTGGGAGAAAGTTGGAAACGTTAACTTAGACAGTTACAGCCAGATATTGGAGGAAGCTAGCGGAACTGAGCAGGACCAGGCCAGCCCAAGGGAGATCAAAAAAAAACTCCAAAAGCGATGAACAGGGATAAAACCTAATAGCCCATAGGGTGTGCCATAGTTTTCCAGTGAAACATAATTTTTCTCTCTACAGCCACCCCCATTTCTATCAAAGTAAAACTACTTTGTTTGCAAAATAATTACAGTCTCATTAACCTTGGCCTGATTATTTTCATAAGCATAGTAAAAATGGCAGTTGATCAGAAGGCCTTTGCTTAGTTTGCTGTGCTAGAGCTTTTTATAAAGAATCTTATTTTAGATTTTAAAAGCCTTTTGAGGCTGGGGAGTCAAACCACGAATTCACCACCAGACTTTACGTTCAGTATCTATAGATTTGGGTAAATTCTTCTACTCAGGGTCCCTAAGAAGTTTAAAGCTTCCTGGGCCAGGACATGACCTTCCTTACTCATCTGTAAGGCAAGAGGCCCTGTAAGCCAAGTATCAGAACTTTTTTTTCCCCAGGAGGGCTTTGTAAGCATTGGCTCCATAAAATCAATTTTAGTTCCTTAAAACTGTCTGGTCATGTCTGATTCTGTGCACGTGATTCAAATAGAACATTCCAGCCACCCTTGGTAATATAGCAAATGTTTCCAATTCAACAATGTCTTGTTATAAGGAGAACAGATTGTTATTAAACTTATGCAAATAACTGTATTTGCCATGATAATAAGAATACTCAGTCTGGGGGGATCAGGCAGTTAGAAAAAATAAATGTTTCATTTTTGTTTATAAAGGCATACTTTGCCAAATAGCTGTAAGCTATAGCTAGTTTTAGAGAAAAAGGAAAGGAGTTCTTTAAATCTGGAAAATAAAATATTACAGAACAAGCAATGTTCCAAAATAAAAACCATCACCATCCTTTATCAGTTCGTTCATTCATTCCCATGTAATTCATCTCGTTCTTTCTGATCTTGGGTTAGCAGCCGCATGAACCTATCAGTTTCTTCATTAGAGTTCTGGAAACTCTTACTTGGTCCAATTCCAATGGTATGATCTTAAAGTTCTCGGAAACCTGTACTTGTCAAAGTCTTTTCCATGAATCTCTTTAAAAATGACGCACTTTTGCATTATAGCTGCTTGCAAAGGCTTTTAGGAAAGCATCAGAGTGAAACAAGAACTCTCCGGAAATGACAAAAGATTTAAAGTGGCCATTGTTAAAGATCTGATAAGAGTTCATTTAATAAAGAAATTTAGTTATTTCTGTGGCATATGACATTTTAATATAATAATCGGAATTATACCAGATATATCATGAACAGGGGAGGTATTGACAGATTTCTATGAACTTCATACAATTTCTCAAATATTTACATTAATAATATTTACTTGTACTAATCTAGGGAAGATTAAGCATCACTTTTCACCTGACAATGCTTCCCATGTAATTTAGCATATCAAATGGACCTAATTAGTTTTACTGCCCTTTACAAAGCCTACCAGATTTTCCAGGGGCCTTCTGCTGGCAAATTCTATGAAAGTTCAAATTGCTAAGACAAAAAATTGGAAAATAGTCAGTTTATCTATATGGCTCCCAGCAGTCAGTTTGAATACCTCTGCTTTTCCCACTGAATGTAACAGGTGTTTTCAAGCCATGTAGGAACATAAGCATGTTCAGTATAGTCCCTGGAACATAGCAGGTAGTTCTGTGATTGCTGTAAAAAGAAGTAGCAAGTGTGGAGGGCATACCCCTAATTCAGTAGGTCTGCAGTGAAGCTGGAGAATTTCCTGTCCAGCCGGCTCCCAGGTGGTGCTGGAGCTGCCTGTTCTTGGAGCATCAGTGAACAGGCTCATTCCTCCCAGGAGCCTCAGATGAGGAGCAAACCCTTTGCCGGGCGTTCTCCAAGCTGCACGGGCTCTGCTTCCCACGCCTGCTCCACAAGCCCCCATCAAGCCAAGACAGTCCCAGATCTCAGCGGAGGTCCAAGGGGTGGGAGATCCAAGAGACTAGGTCTCTCCCACGAGAGTCATAGAGATAGAAAGTAGAGTCCCAAGTGTCGCAGAGACAGAACATGGAGTGGTGGCTGCTGGGGGCTGGGCGAGGAGGGAATGGAGAGCGAGTCTCCTGGGTACAGAGTTTCACGTTGGCCAGATGAAGAGTTCCAGATGGGCGGTGCTGACATTTGCACAGTGTGAATGGACTTAACATCACTGAACTGTGTGCTTAACGGTTGAAGAGGTAAATTTTATATTATGGATATTTTACAGTTAAAAATTGTAAACAATTTTTGAAAAATGAAATGTTTTGTAGGGGATGCTGCCACTCTGTTTCATTGAATTCCCCATATGAAGTTCTCGGCTTATGTGGGAAACACACTCAGCAGGGCTTCTTTTTTACAAATTCCAAAGGCCACCACTCTTTATAGTGACATTATTTTGCAAGAGAATCGACTTTGATTTGATCCCCATAGTGAGGCTGACAAATTAAAATATTCCATTGATTTTTGTTCCCTTGAAGAAAACTTGAAAGAAAATTAATCTAGTACTGGCTTTTTCCTCCTCTCGTACTCGCATTAAAAAGTTAAGCCATCCACCCCCATCAGGCTGTTGGCACAACTGACCTAAGAGCATCCGCAGCCTTTTCTACATAAATCCATCCGGGGTAAGAGAGGAATAGAAGCACGATTCCATAATGCAGGTGAAGATGCTTAAACTAATGGGATTTTACGAGGCACTCGTTACATCTGACTGCTCCTGAGGCTAAAATACAATCGCAGAGAAATTCTTACATGGGCCACCATTCGTCACTAAAATCGGCACTAAGCGCTTGCTCGTTTGAGCGAAGGTGCCACTGCAGATGTGTTTTAAGAGATCTTAAGATGAAATAACACAGAAGCAAGGAGCTTCTACTGGCAAATCCAATTCTAAATTAAATCTACACATCATTGGAGGAGACACACGTGAAGCCTGGAATTGCCCAGTCGGCACAGGGCGTCACGGAGTCGGGGGACCCCCAGGAGACCCTTTTTAGGTGAGCACCCGTGGCCTTTCCACGCCCACTTTCCCCTGCCAAATTCGTTATATTCTGATTAAAAATAATAAACACCAAGGCCTATAGAGGTATATGACTCTAACTGGTCTTCATGAAGTGCAATGAAGTGCAAGAGTCTTTACCTACACCACTTGTGAGATGTTTTATGGTTTCCCAGCTGTGAACTTCTGGGCAATGTGTCCTATATGTAGCGTGCTCGTGTTTGTCATATAAACCAGTTGTCACATGACGTTGCCTCTCTGTGAATTTGTCAGTATAGATGCGTGTGTGTTTAAAGACTATTCAACAAATATGTGCCTCTCCCTCCTTGGGGAGCTCAAAGTGTGTCACGGCATCAGAAATCACCACAAGCTGTGTTCAGAGGCTAAAAATGGTATTTGCTTAATTTTGCAGAGGCCAAGATTCTGAGCCAAATTATTCTGATTCTGATTCCCAGAGTTCGGAAGAGGATGAGACACCACCTCCCTTTTCACATGCGGATAAAGGTCCAGATTCTATTCCAAGTGGGCCCCATCTGCTGCTTGCGTCGTGTTTGGGGTCCTATTTCAGGCCCTTTGAGTCTCTCTCCGGAAAAGAAGAGCCCACCAACGTCACTGTAAGTACAAATTCACCCTCTCTCTTGTTCACTTGTCAGAGTCCCACCTTGAGAACGAGGCCAGAGCAGCCGTTTCACCAAGACTATGTCTTGCTCTGATTTCCCCACCATAGGGACCACTGGTCAAATGCCTGTGTTCCTCAGCACACAGTATTTCCTGAACATTCCAAAGTGAAATTTAAAAAGTTTTCTCTCACAAACCTTCCTTACAGGAGAATTATATGCAGATATTCCTCATCCAATAGATGGAACTTAACCCCTGCCCCCACCTTTGGAGGACAGGCTAGGCTTAGTGACGTGTTTCCAAACAGCACAGCAAGGAAAGGGGAAGAGAGTCACGCTGCAGCCCAGAGACCTGGCAGACGCCACCTCACCCAAGTGACGAAGGTTAACACCACCTGCGAGGCCACGTAGATAGGAGGTGTTCCCTAGCATGTGACAGGAAGGGCCTTCACCTCTGTGATCTTCATTCCAAAAACCCATACCCCAAGTCTAATCATGAGGAAAACACCAAACAAACCCAGACTGGAGCATATTCCACAGGATACCTGCCCACTACTCCTCAAGCCTGCTGTGGTTATAAAAGACAAGGAAAGACTGAGAAACTGTCACAGCCTAGAGGAGAGCAGGAGACATGATGACTAGATGTGACGTGGTACCCTGAACTGGATCCTAGGATGGGACGAGGCCATTCATGGAAAATCTGCTGGAATCCAAATAAAGTCTGGAATTAATTAGTAATGTACAAACATCGATTTCTTAGTTTTGACAAATGGACCATAAAAACGTAAGATTTTAATGATGGGAGAAACTGCGTGAGGGGTCTACTGGAGGTCTATACTATCTTTGTAACTTTTCTGCAAATCTAAAATTATCCTAAAATGCAAAATTTATTTTTAAAAGTCTGCTTTTATAGAAGTTGAATCAATAAGTCATAAATGACAAGATAACAAGAAAAGTCTTGTAGCATTAACTGTTGATAATTAATGTAAGAAAATATATATATGTTGAAAATTTGAAGGTATGACCAGATTACTAAACACCAAAGATTATTTGGTTTCTTAATTCTCAGCACAATTAGAACCGAATGACACCTCTCATCACTCCTTACAGTATTCAGCTCTTTGGCCATTTTACCTTCAGCCATCGCCTAGTACATTAACAAAAAAAAGTTTCCCTCTGTTTTTCATTCTAGATCTTTCTTAATTGGCTCGGTGAAGCAGAAAGCTGTCATTATGACCATTTCCGTTCTCCCCGTGGCTCTTTGGCTTCCTGGTAGTTATTGTTTCAGTAGTGGCACCCCACTTGCTTTGGGAGAACTGCCTTGCCTGTTGAGTATTGTACCGTGAGACTATGAATCACATGGTGGAGGCTTCCCTAGCCGAGGTGGGCACATGGCCAGAAAGTTAGGACAGTCTCACTTCCTCCCCGGAATCTGAAAGCTGAACACAGGGACAAAACATACGCCCACCTATTATTCCAGCAGCTGGACTCTGTAAGCCTGACACCCAGACCGCTTGAATTTCCCCAATTCTATTTCCTAATCTAGTTCTCCAATCTTCCGTCACTAAATGAGCTCTCCCGTGTTCCCCAGACGAAGTTGTCTCCCCGTAGGCCTGTCACAGAGCCAGCTGTTCACACCATTCCTCAGTAACTTTCTGGAAACGTGGGTATTTTAAGCCAATACAGAAGTCACACACATGTAACACATGTCCCGGTAAACGCATCAAAGTGGGTGACTGGGTCGCTGGGTGGAAAGGCAACAGCTGACGCGATGTGGGAGCCCGTTTCCACCGTGCCTGCTGCAATGGATTAGGCAGAGCCGAACCACAGCTGATGAAACCTCGCTGCGCCCAACATCTGACTTTCTCGTCAAAATAGTCTCTTCTCTGTTCTGTCTGAACTGTGAAGCTCCCTGATTCGGTTCAGGACTCTCTTTTTGTTTTGGCAAGTCCTGCACCGGTCAAGAAGCGCTGATCACTGAGGAAATGTGAACATTGATGATGTTACGAATGATGTTTAATTTTTAGAGGTGATATAATATTAGGGTCGTGTCATATTTTTTATAAAGACTCTTTGTCTTCTAGAAATTTATACTGAAATATTTGTTGATTAAATAAATGACTGAAACTTGCCTCAAAATAGGCCAGAAGCAGGGGCAGTGAGGAAGGAGCAAAGGAAACAGCCAGTAACTACTGACTCTGCATGGCGGCGATGCCAGCACTCCCCTATACTCTGCTATTTTCCCTACTTTCGTATGTTTGGAGTTTTCTGTAATTTAAAAATATAATCAAACAATGGCTGATCATATCTCAATTATATATTATTTTTACAGTTACTGTTAATAACTGTTAAAGCTCAGTTTTCTGAGCTTCTTTTGCTGAGTTAAATTGAGATGTGATTAACTGAACCGTATCAAGAATTTCAGCTCTCCCCACATCCTCTGCCATGTCGCCGATCATTGACAGCTCACAAAGAACACTAAGTGTTCTGAGGGAAGACAAAGAAAATTCTAAATGACTTTTCCCGTTCTCCTCCTAAGGAATCTATTTTTAACTTTTTGCTGACTATGAGACTCCAAATCTGAGTCTAAATCTCTAATTTTATTATATGACGTAAGGGTTAGGGAATAAACATGCTTATGAGGGAAAGAAGTAAGAATTCAAATTTTGCAGAAGACATTTTCGTCCTAAATTAATTTGTACAAACAGTGTCTTTTGAGAAAGAAGTTTGGCATAACCATTTACATTTTGATAATTTCAATTTAGAGGAGAATAAGATACTTGGGAGCTCTTACTGGTGTTTTGTTTTGATCTTTGATTTCTGAACGTGTTTTCCGGCTCTTCCTGAATATATAAAGAAGCAAGATTGGGAGGGCACAAAAGATGCAGCCGGCAGCATCCATGGTGATGGACTTGCATTGACCAGACCCTCCAAAACCCGCACCCCCTAAGGATTATAACCCTAATACATTCCGCAGGTATTAGCACCGAGATCACAGAAGGTTTGTCCCAGCCATATCTTACCACTTTTTGCCCAAATTTGCAACCTTGGTTTGATGTTTGCTATGCTTTCCCTTTCAGTCTATTCTCACTGCTCTAAGATTTCAGGGTTGTAATCAGTGAGTTAGGTAAGTGCATTCAGATACCTTCCCACCTTGCATGGACCCAAGGCTTCCTCTAAGGCCTCAGGCAGGGAGATCCGTGAATCCAAAACACAGGGAAGCTCCAGCATCAGCTCCTGTGCTTACGTTTTTAATTTTTAGCTCTTTCTTCACTTTCATCATCTGAGAATTCCCTTTTCTTTCTGAAAAACCCCCTACACATTTTAAAGTATTTTTGTTATTCTTTCTCCAGGATTTCTAGCTATGGCACGAGGGTTTGTACTTTATGCACTGTCTTGCCAGAACTCTCCACCTAGACTAGGAGCTCTGTGAAGACAACGACCACTTCTCCGCATTACACTCGTAGCAGAAAGCCGGCACAGAGGAGTCACTCCGGAGTGAATAACATTAAATGAAGCATCGAATTGATTTTCTTTTTGGTGATATGTGAACTGCTCATCGTCTTTTCTTTTTTAATCTATTGTGAATAGTATCACACAAAAAAAGGACAGCTTGACTTGATCAAACCATTATAAAAGATCCACTCTTCAACAATTATGTCCCCATAAATTCCAGATTATCAGCATTGGACTCACAAAATGCTAAGCAAAGTTCGTCTCTGCTATATTTAGCCTCTTTTTCCCCAAATTTAAACTCTTTAATAATTGTTTAAAGAATGAGAAACACACATTTACAGGCTAGCCACTTCAAATAAAAATATTACAAAACCTTAAAAGGCTGCTGTGGTCCTTCTCCAACTGGGTCTCCTTCCTTTCCCCCAGAGGTACCCACTATCCTGACTTTTTTTAGTAAATATTTTCTTTATGGTTTTTGCCATTGTTTGATTACATCCCTATATAAAATATTACTTTTATTTGGAAAATAGCATACAGAAAACTGAACTTACATAAAGAAAATCCAATACTTCCCATAGCATATAAATTTTCCCTAAAAATAAAAATTTAGGATCTCTGGATCATAATCTGAACTGACCCAGTCTGTGTTCTTATAAAACCACTTCTTGGGAAGCCAGTGGGCAACCTATGGACAGGATTACAGGAACCTCATCAACACATGGTCAAGACAAGCCAAAGACAGAGAAGACTCTCAGCCAGGTCTAACCAGGTATCGTGTCCTCTAGTTAAAAAGAGGATACAGTTGCTGCTGAGATCTCAGTGACAACGATTCACTTTGTGTCTGTCTCTTGGGTCACGTTGCCCTGTCTAGACTGGCCAGTCTCTTTTGTGGGGGCACAGCTATAACCCAGGGGTCTCCATTTGCTATCACGCTGGGGAACAGCATGTCCCCTCTTCTGTGATGGATCCTGTTTCCTGTTTGGGATGTTTTCCTCTTGCTGTCAGGTGGAGCACGTCCTCTAGTAGCTTTTTGAGAAAAAGAGCATGGCAGTGTACTTTGGAAGTCTTAAACGCCTGGAAATACGTTTGTTTTACCATTACACATGATTGTTTCACTGGGAGTGGAATTTAAGGGGAATATAATTTTCTTCATAGTTTTAAAGATATTTTTTCATTGTCCCCATTTCAAGTATTCTGTTGAGAAATCCAAAGTCATCCCGATCTTTTTTTTTTTTTTTTTTTT
>NW_012153174.1:12169645-12180198 GCF_000956105.1 Propithecus coquereli
GTGTTGATCAGTTAATACCAGTTTGATGGTGAGTACGTGTGGTGCTTGTCTTTCCATTCTTGGGATATTGTAGATGACATAAATTATTTTTTTTTTTCTCCAGAAGGTGAGAGAAACTTTGTCCCTGTATTCAGTGTTCTCAAATTTCATAATGATGTGTCCCTGGCCACTCAGTGAGACCTTTCAATTGAAAACTTGCATGCTTCAGTTTGAGAGGTTTTCTGTCATTTTATTTGTGATTTTATGCCCCTACTTTTTCCTGTTCTCCTTCTGAAACCCCTAGTGTGCAGACGTTAGACATCGTAGATTGATCTCAGATTTTCTTGTGTATGTTTCCTATATTTCCACCTCCTTCCCTCCCCCACCCTTCTTTGTCTTGTTTTATATTTGACGTTATTTTGGGTTTTGCAGAAACATCTCTATTGCAGTAACATCTCATATTCTTTTTTATTTTAAAGTGTAAAATAATTCCTAGATTGTGGGCTGTATAAAAATAAGCCATGGGTGAGATTTGGCCTGCAGGCTGTATTTTTCTCACCCCAATCTAAACAGCATCTTTAACATGAAAGATAGAAATAAAAAAAAATGATAATAGAGAGAATTATGGAGAATAATAAAGATTTTATAAGCAGAAGAAAAAATTTTAAGGTAAATAATACCCTTAGATCAGTGTTTCCTGACCTCCGCACAATTGGCAGTGTGAGACAGATACTTCTTTGTGGCCCTGTGCTTTGTAGGAGTTGAGCAGCACCTCTGGTCTCTATACAAGATGCTAAGTAGCACCCCTCCAGTGGTGTAAGACCTAGACTTGAGGTTCAATATTACATACTGCTTCAACATCTGGAAAATTTGGTATGGCCTTGAATGGCCTAATCACAAGTTCCCCTCCCTACTCTGCCCCCACAGATAAGGGCCCTTTAGCCAAACCACCCTCCCTATCAAACAGACCAGGTGCAGTTCCTGCTAATTCCTGAGTAGCAGGTTTCAATTTCCTGCTAGTCCGTGGAATTATTCAAATAAGCAATCACATCTTCCCATGGGAACCAGGGGTCACTCCATCCTCTTGATACTGCAAAGCCTGCCTCCTGCCATCTCTGCTGTGAGGGCAACCCGCATATGACCCTGTGTGGCAGGAGAGGTCCTCTTCCCCCACACTGTGAGTGTGTGACTTACACAGGCTGCCTATCCTATCTGTCCCATGTCAAGCGCCACATATCCCCTCACCCTAGGGTGGGAGTCTTGTCAGCACAGTGGAGAGGAGATGATCCAAACACCTCCCCACAGTGTGGCAACCAACAGAATCTCCAGGCATTGCCAAATATCTTTGTGGGACAAGAGAGATGCAAAACCACCCCACCTGAGGATCAATGCCTCAGAATGAGAATTCTGAAAAGAAAATATAGAGAGAACGAAGAGTAGACAATACTCCAAGGTGTGGTGGCTGAGAGTTTTCAAAAATGGAAGAAAGACGTGAATCCTCAGATTCTAGAAATACAATGAGTCTCAAGCAAGATAAATAAAATAATAATAATAGTAGCATTAATAACACAGTGAAGCTACACAACACCAAAGAAAAAGAGAAAATCTTAAAAGAAATCCATGAGAAAAAAATAGATTACAAGACACAATAATTAGATTGACAAAAGTTAGTGGCTTAAAACAGTATAAACTTATTATATCAAAGTTTCAAAGATCAGAAGTCTAAAATCGAGGTCCCAACAAGGCTACATTCCCTCTGGAGGCTTCAGGGGAGAATTCATTCCCTTGCCCTTTTGGTTCCTGGAGGCCACCTGCATTCTTTGGCCCCTGGACCCTTCCTTGCATCATTCTAGCCTCTTGCTTCCATCGTCTCCTCTTCTACTTTTTCTGTTCTTCCTGCCTCAGTTTCATAAACACCTTTGTGATTACATTGAACCCATTCAGATAATCCAGAATGACCTCCCCATCTCAAGATCCTTAACTTAATCACATCCACAAAATAATTTCACAGGAACACCAAGATTAGCACTTGATTGAATAGCCTGGCCCCGTTTACACCTGACCATAGCATAGCTCCAGGAAAACATTCTCAAAACCAGATTCTGGAATTGGGTGGAATTTGGTCAAATATGCAAGGAATGTAAGAATGAGCTTCTTACCAAGCAGAAGTAGGACACAGGTAATCTACAGCATGCTATAACATCAGGATTACTCAAACTGTCTCAAACTGTCCCTGTAGGTAGTACTACGTCACGTGCAGATGGAGGGCGAGTTACTGAGCTGTCAAGCGTCTGAGGCACTGTGCAATCGTGAGGATACAGGTTGTGAAGCCAGGCTGCTCTCCTGAGGGCCACAGAGAGTGTGCAGTGTGGGGGAAGGAAAGCTAAATAATATAAACGTGAATTCAAATCTGAACGTGAATATGAATACGAACATGCAATTGAGAGTATTCGTGGAGAACCAGAAAGCTTCCATGACAACTCTGAATGGGTCCCTCAACTCCTAGTCACAGAGTAGGTGTAACTTAGATACAGCGAAGCCAGCATCTACTTGTAGCATTAGCAGACTTCAGA
Source organism: Propithecus coquereli (assembly GCF_000956105.1). Classification (NCBI taxonomy): domain Eukaryota; kingdom Metazoa; phylum Chordata; class Mammalia; order Primates; family Indriidae; genus Propithecus; species Propithecus coquereli. Next base: position 12,172,198 of record NW_012153174.1, read on the forward strand.
GCTACAGCACCAAGTGAACGTTTGCCCCATTCCTGTCTCTTATGTTAAAATAAGAGCTCTGTTTGGAAGAAGCGGGACTCTGAGTCATGGAATGGGGACATTTGTGCAGAAATACATGAAGCTAAAATTTGACCTTCTGAAATCACTGAAATTCCCTTCTCCATCCTACCCCACCACCCCTCTTCTGAGGAAATCAGTCCTCTTCTGCGTACAGATCTTTCAATGGTACACCTGTGAGCATTGCTTCACAAATGGGGTTTTCTCAAGACAAACCCCATCACCTATCATAGCCTCCAGGTAGATCCTTAAGTATCCCAGGTGGAGAGGAGTAAGACTTGCTCTGGAAAGAGATAATTTATACACCAAAGGAATTTTTTTAAAACTTTGCCAAACTTACTGATAGAAGCCCAGGGGCATCTGTGGAAGTGGATTCTAAAGATGTAAGGCCAAGAGGGATGGAATAAAAGATTCGATCTGTCTGAATTCGTTGAAATGGAGATAATCTCATATGGGATGCAGGATTTACCGAGTTGGCTTGAGACTTTGTGGGTGGTATTGATAGTCTGTTCAGTTGGCTAATTGAAGCTTGAACTTAGTGATGTCCTACAGTCATTGAGGTCAAAATGCCACAACGTCACTAGAGCACTGAATAGAAAGGAGTATGAAGGTTCTGGTAAATGAGTGTTTTATATGGTTCGATCAGGTGCAATCTGCCAGCCATCCCTTCTGAGAGCCCCGAATAAACTCCATTTACCAAACAATATTAACTGCATTGCCAAAAGGGCCGTGAACACCCTTGGCAAGCGCTTTGGCTCTGGAGGCAGAGATAATGTGGTGTATGCTACAGTGGAATTTACTTACCTGATCTAGTGGGAATACTGGGTTTCTGAAATGGTAGAGGCCATGTGGTAGCACTCAACCAACAGAGAAACGCTGGGAAGACTTACCTGGCCTATGAGTGAGTTGCATGTCATATGGGCTTAAGCCGGAAGTGGCTGGGTTCAGTCAGTGGGAAGCAGCTTCGTACCCTCTGGAGTACCAATCTTTGGGGACATTCCAGATATCTGAAATCATACACTTATCATCCAACAGCTTGGAATGTCTCATGCCATCCACAGCTAACTCATTTTCACCATCTCTTGCTTTAGACAACACACTTAGAAGTATCTTATACCCATTTCTTTTGAAATACAACCCAAATCCTCCAAACAGGAGAGCCTAGCCTCCAGGTACCACAGACAACAGTTGCTGGTCCCTGATTCGCTAAGTTAGCTGTGGCTAGGGGTGTGCGTCTGGGACGTCACTTCACATGGCCTCCCAGCAAAATGCCCAGAGAAGCCTGGATCTGTGCACCTTGTCAGGGTGCAGAGGACAGAAGAAAGGAGGCGCCCGGCCCTGGTGGTTCCTTCTCGCCATGAACCCCACCCACTGCCTCTCCTGCATACCCCAGCATATCTAAATCTATGCTGTTCACAGACTGTTTCTTAAGTATCTTAACTAAAGCCTCCTCAAATCTCCTGTGCTATCTCAGTCACTTTCCCACATGCCAATCACATGTCTCTGTTGTACCCTAAACTCACATCTAAGATTTTCTGCATGATTTTGCCTTTTCTGGTTATGATCTTGATTTTTTTTTTTCACTGTAACTCATCGTCTCTGTCCAGGCTGAGTCACGAACTCCACTTCCCGTCAGATCTGCCTCACAGACACCTGCCCCTGTACCCCATCCCGCCAGTGACAACGTACCCGCTGGACTCACTTACACACCTGGAAGGATTCATACTATTGGAGACAATGTGATATTGTCCAAAGAATATCACGCTTAGAGTCAGGAAACCTGGGATCAGATCTTACCTCTGTGTATTAGCTCCAGTCTCTTTATCTTTAAAGTAAAGTAATTCTACCTACCTCATAGAATTCTTACGAAATTAATTAATATGAGAAACCACTCAGTCTAATGTTTCGTACATGCTATACATTCAAAAATAAATGTTTATGAGTGGATTTATAAACTGTGGTGTATGTATACCATGCAGTACTATTCAGCTTTAAGAAACAATGGTGATCTAGCACCTCTTGTATTCTCCTGGAAAGCGCCGGAACACATTCAACTAAGCGAGATATCCCAAGAATGGAAAAACAAGCACCACATGTACTCACCATCAAATTGGTATTAGCTGATCTACACTTAAGTGCACATATAAGAATAACATTTATTGGATGTTGGGCAGGGGGAGGGGGAAGGAGGGGACGGGCATATGCACAATGAGTGCGATGCGCACCTCCGGGGGAATGGACACACTTGAAGCTTGGACTTGGGGGGGAGGAGGGGCAAGGGCATCATACATAACCTAATCATCTGTACCCCCATAATATGCTGAAATAAAAAAAAATAAAAATAAAAATAAATGTTTATTGTCTATGTTTTACTCTAATAAACATTATAAAATAATTTTTATTAGAACACAGGTCAGAAATTTATTTATTGATATTTTCATATTTTAAGTAATTCCACAAATGTTTTAGAGCTGCTGAACTAAAATTCTAATTTTGGAAGCTGCTGCTTTAATAATAACACCATAACCATGATGAAGGGAGACTAACTCCTCACAGCAAACCAAGTGCACTCCATGACTCATGAAGGCCCTTTTGATGATAAATCAGTGACTCAGTGGAATTAGTAAAATAAACAGAGGCCACCTTCTTCCTTATTATCCCTGCTACAGCTTCTCTTCTTGGCATTTAACTCCAGCCAATGGATTGAAGGGACTTTGAGTATTTCGCAGAAGCTAGAAGCTTTGACAGGCTGCTAGAAATGTGTACCCTCTAGGAGACGAGGTGTCCAGTGGATGGCAGTTTTATTTCCCAGTTTCTCATGCTAGTTAATTTCATAAGATTCTCTGATGTCAACAAAGAACCTTTCATGATCCAATCTGAGTCAATCAGATTTTCCCCACCAAGGACTTTCACATTGGAACCGACAAACAGAGAGTAAGCATATAAAGAGCTAGGTATCATCATGGAAGTGCCCCACACAGTCTGACTGCCAAGGTCCCGGGAGCTTCTCAACGCCTGTCCTTCCCAAGGCCAAAGTTTGAGCTCAAGAGTTACCCTAGCAACTCATGCCCATGAATTATCTCTTTTTGCTTAGTCTAAATCAAGTTGTTTTTATATTTATAATTTAGGTAATCTTGAACATGTATACAAATAATGTTGATAAAATTTAAAAACTAAACATTGTGTTATTTTTATATTTCAAGCTGACTAACAAAAGAGCTTTTCTATTAACCTTATTTTTTATTTTATTTTTAAATTGACATAATAATTGTAAATATTTACAGGGTACATAGTGATGTTGCAATACATATAATGTATACTGATCAGATAAGGGTAATTAGCATATCCATCATTTCTAACATTTTTCATTTCCTTGTGTTGGGAACATTCAATATCCTCCTCTTAGTTATTTGAAACTATGTAGTAATAATATATGATTGTTAACTAAAGTCATTCTACAGTGGTGTAGAGCACTAGAACATATTCCTCCTATCTAGCTATAATTTTGTATTCTTTAACAAATCTCTCCCAATCCCCTACCCTCTACACTTCCCAGTCTCTAGTATCCTCTACTCTACTTTTTACTTCTATGATATCAACTTTTTTTTTAGCTTCCTCATATAAATGAGAATACGTGGTGTTTAACTTTCTGTTCCTAGCTGATTTCACTTAACATAATGTCCTCCTGTTCCATCCACATTGCCTCAAATGACAGTATTTCATTCTTTCTTATGGCTGAATAGTATTCTTGTGTATACATACCACATTTTCTTCATCCATTCATCTGTTGTTGGACACCTAGCTTGATTCCATATTTTAGCTATTGTGGATAGTGCTGCAGTAAACATGGGGGTGCAGCTATCTCTTCAATATGCTGATTTTCTTTCCTTAGGATAAATGCCCAGTGGTGGGATTTCTGGATAATATGGTAGCTCTGTTTTTAATTTTTTTGAGAAATTTTCATACCATTCTCCATAGTGACTGTACTAGTGTATGCTCCCACCAGTGTATGAGGTTCCCTTTTCTCCACATCCTCACCAGCATTTGTTATTTTTTTGTCTTTTTGATAAGAGCCCTCCTAACTGCTGTGAGATGATACCTCATGGTTGTTTTGATTTGCATTTCCCTGATGGTTAGTGATGTTGAGAATTTTTTCATATATCTGTTGGCCATTTGTATGTCTTCTTTTTGGAAATGTCTATTCACATCATTTACACTTTTGAAATCAATTTGGTTGTTTTCTGTTGAGATGTTTCGATTCCTTATTTATTTTGGATAGTTATCTCCTATTGAATGAATAGCAGATATTTTCTCCCATTCTGTAGGTTGTCTGTTCACTCTGTTGTTTCCTTTGCTGTGCAGAGCTTTTTAGTTTGATATAATCGCATTTGTTTATTTTTGCTTTTGTTGTATGTGCTTTTGAGATCTTATTCATAAAATCTTTTACTAGATCAATATCTTGAAGCATTTCCCCTATGTTTTCTTCTAGTAGTTTTGTAGTTTCAGGTCTTACATGTAGGTCTTTGATTCATTTTGAGTTGATTTTTATATAGGGTGAGATGTGGGGGCCTAGTTTTATTCTTCCACATATTCAGTTTCCCTAGTACTATTTACTGAAGAGACTGCCCTTTCCCCAATGAGTGTTCTTAGCACCTTTGTCAAAAATCAGTTGGCTGTAGATATGTGGATTAATTTCTGGGCTCTCTACTCTGTTTCATTGGTCTAACTGTCTGTTTGTATGAAAGTACCATGCTGTTTTGGTTACTACAGCTTTGTAGTATAGTTTGAAGTCTGGTACTGTGATGCCTCCAGCTTTGTTCTTTTTGCTCGGGATTGCTTTGGCTGTTCAGGGTCATTTGTGCTTCCATACAAATTTTAAGACTTTTCTTTCCATTTCTGTAAAGAATGTCATTGTTATTTTGATAGGGATTGCACTGAATCTAAGATTGTTTTGGGTAGTATGGACATTTTAACAATATTGACTCTTCCTATCCATGAGCATGAAATATCCTTCCATTTGTTTGTATCCTCAATTTCTTTCACCAGTGTTTTATAGTTTTCTTGTAGAGGTCTTTCACCTCCTTGGTTTAATTTATTCCTAGGTATTTTACCTTTTTTGGTAACTATTATAAGTGGGATTGCCTTGATTTCTTTTTCAGCTAGTTCGCTGTTTGTGTTTATAAATGCTAGCAATTTTTGTCTATTGATTTTGTATGCTGCAACTTTAGTGAATTATTTATCAGTTCTCAGAGTTTTTTTGGTAGAGTCTTTAGGTTTTTATATATATAAGATCATATCTTCTGCAAACAGAGACTATTTGACTTCCTCTTTCCAAGTTGGATGTCCCTTATTTCTTTCTCTTGCCTGTTTACTTTGGCTAGGACTTCCAGTACTACGTCGAATGAGAATAGTGAGAGTGGACATCCTTGTTTTGTTCTAGTTTGTACAACTGTTCAGTATGATGTTAGCTGTGGGGTTGTCATATGTGGCCTTTATTATGTTGAGGCACTTTTCTTCTATACCTAATTTGTCAAAGTTTTTTAATCATAAAGTGATGTTGAATTTTATCAAATGCTTTTTCTGAATTTATTGAGATGATCATATGGTTTTTGTCCTTCATTTTCTTGATGTGATATATTACATTTACTGATTTGCATGTGTTGAATTATCGTTGCATTCCTGGGATAGATCCCACTCTATCATGATGCATTATTACCTTTTAGGTGTATTGTTGGATTCAGTTTGCTAGCATTTTATTGAGGATTTTTGCATCTATGTTCATCAGGGATGTTGGCCTGTAGTTCCGTTTTTTTGTTGCATCCTTGTCTGATTTTAAAACCAGGGTTATGTTGGCCTTATAGAATGAGTTAAGAAGAGTTTCTTCTGCTTCAATTTTTTGAAATACTTAGGGAAGAATTGGTATTAATTCTTCTTTAGAGGTTTGGTAGAATTCAGTGGTGAATCCATCCAATCCTGGATTTCCTTTTTTGGGAGACTTTTTATTACTGATTTAATCTTGTTACTTATTATTGGTCTGATGATTGACTTTTTATTTCTTCCTGGTTCTACTTTGGTAGGTTGCATATGTCCAGAAATTTATCCATTTCCTCTGGCTTTTTGAATTTGTTGGTGTATAGCTAGTAGTCTCTAATAATCCTTTGTATTTCTGTGGTATCCATTGTGGACATCTTCTTTTTTGTTTCTGATTTTATTTATTTGGGTCTTCTCTCTTTTCTTCTTAGTTAGTCTAGCAGTTTGTCAATTTTGTTTGTCATCTCAAAAAATCAACATTTCATTTTGTTGATCTTTTGTCATTTTTTTAGTCTCAATTTCAATTAGTTTTTCACAGATCTTTAGTATTTCCTTCCTTCTACTACTTTTGGGTTTGGTTTGTTTTTGCTTTTCTAGTTCTTTGAGGTGAGTTGTTAGATTTTTTTATCTGAAATCTTCCTGCTTTTTTTCTTTTACATGTGTGTATACAAGGGATGTCTGGAAAGTATCTAGCTAAATAGAGACATTTATTATATTAACAACAGCTGGATACTTTCTGGACAGCCCTTATATATACGTGTGTGTGTGTGTGTGTGTGTGTGTGTGTGTGTGTGTGTGTGTTTTAGAGACAGAGTCTCACTCTGTTGCCGAGACAGGAATGCAGTGGCATGATCATAGCTCACTGTAACCTCAAACTCCTGGCTCAAGCAATCCTCCTGACTCAGCCTCCTGAGTAGTAGACTTTTCTGATGTAGGCATTTATTTCTGTAAACTTGCCTCTTAATACTTTTTTGCTATGTCCCATAGGTTTTGGTATCTTGTGTTTCTGTTTTCATTTGTTTCAAGGAATTTTTTTCATTCCTAATTTTTTCCTTCACCTCTTGATTCTTCAGGAGTATGTTGTTTAATTTTCATGTAATTTGTATAGTTCTGAATGTTTCTCTCATTATTGATGTCTACTTTTACCCCATTGTGGTCAGATAAGTTACTTGATATGATTTCAATTTTAAAAAATTTTTTGAAACTTGTTTTGTATTCTAACATATGGTCAATCCTGGAGAATGTTTCATGCACTAATGAAAAGAATGTGTATTTTTTAGTTATTGGGTGAAATGTCCTGTAAGTGTCTGTTAGATCTATTTGTTTTATGGTGCAGCGTAAATGCAATGGTTTTTTTTGTTGACTTTCTGTCTAGATGATCTGTCCAATGCTGATAGTGGGATGCTAAAGTCCCCAACTATTATTGTGTTGGGATCTATCTCTCCCTTTAGATTTAATAATATTTGCATTATATATTTTGGTACTCCAGTGTTGGGTACATATATTTGTACAATTATTATATTCTCTTGCAGAATTGATCCCTTTATTGTTATAAATATGCCTCTTTGTCTCGTTTTACTGTTTTAGACTTGAAGTTTGTATTATCTAATATAAGTATAGTTACTTCTACTTGCTTTTGGTTTTCATTTGCATGGAATATCTTTCTATCCCTTAAATTTCAGTCTATGTGTGTCTTTACAAGTGAGGTGAGTTTTTTGTAGGCAGGATATAGTTGGGTCTTTTTTTAATCCATTTAGCCAGTGTATACTTTTTAAATTGGGAATTTAACCTGTTTACAGGTGAAGACTTACTCCTGTTATTTATTGATTGTTTTCTAGTTGTTTTATACATCCTTTCTTTCTTACTTCCTCTCTAGTTGGGTGGTTTTCTATAGTGATAAAATTTGATTCCTTTCTCTTTTTCCTTTCTGTATTAGCTCTACCAGTGAGTTTTATCATTTCCCATGTTTTCATAATGATGGTTATTATAAGACTTTCTTAAGAATTTCTTATAAAGCTGGCCTAATGGTGATGAATTTCCTTAGTTTTTGCTTATCTGTGATTTTATTTCTCCTTCATTTCTGAAGGATAACTTTGCTGGGTATAATATTCTTTTTTTTTTTTTTTTTTTTTT
>NW_012153174.1:12183053-12183452 GCF_000956105.1 Propithecus coquereli
GGATTCGGTTAGCTAGAATTTTGTTGAGAATTTTTGCGTCTATATTCATAAGGGATATTGGTCTGTAGTTTTCCTTTTTTGTTGCATCCTTTCCTCGTTTTGGTTTTAGGGATATGTTGGCTTCATAAAATGTGTTGAGGAAGATTCCATCCTTCTCGATGTTGTAGAATAATTTCTGCAGGATAGGCACCAGTTCTTCTTTGTAGGGATGATAAAATTCAGGTGTGAAACCATCTGGTCTGGGACTTTTCTTTTTTGGAATGTTTTTTATTGCGGTTTCAATTTCAGTCCTTGATATTGATCTGTTCAGGAATTCTATTTCTTCCCGGATATGCCTCAGGAGGCTGTGTGTTTCTAAAAATTTGTCCATTTCCTCCACATTTTCCAGTTTGTGTGCAT
>NW_012153174.1:12183881-12234552 GCF_000956105.1 Propithecus coquereli
TTTATGAAGGAATCGTTAAGCAGAAGGTTGTTTAATTTCCATGACTTTGTGTAGAGATGAGAGTTTCTGTTGGGGTTGACTTCTATTTTTATTCCACTATGATCTGAGGAGATGCATGGTATAATTTCTATTTTTTAAAATGTTTTGAGGCATTCTTTGTGTCCTATAATGTGGTCAGTCTTAGAGAATGTCCCATGAGCTGACGAAAAGAACATATATTCAGTGGTTTTTGGGTAGAATGTCCCGTAAATGTTAGGCCCATTTGTTCTAGAGTTCTGTTTAAGTCCATTATTTCTTTGTTAATTTTCTGTTTGGATGATCTGTCCTGTGCTGTCAGTGGGATGTTGAAGTCTCCGACTATTATGTTGTTGCTGTTTATCAATTTATTTAGATTAAGTAAAGTTTGCTTTATGAATCTGGGTGCATCCAAGTTGGGCGCATACATATTTAGAATTGTTACGTCTTCTTGTTGAACTGTACCCTTCACCATTATATAGTGACCTTCTTTGTCTTTCATTACTTTTGTTGATTTAAAAACTAAGTTATCTGAGATCAAAACTGCCACACTAGCCTTGTTTTGGCTTCCATATGCTTGAAATATTGATTTCCACCCCTTTACCTTGAGTCCAAATGCATCCTTGCAAGTTAGATGCATTTCATGAACACAGCAGATACTTGGCTTGTATTTTTTTATCCATTCGGCCAGCCTATGTCTCTTGAGAGGGGAGATCAAGCCATTCACATTTATTGAAAGAACTGATAAGTGGGGTAAATTGCTGTTCATACTGTTGAGTTGTATTTTGTTGCTTTGTTTTCTCTCTTGAGCCATTGTGGAATCTATCCTTTGATCTTTAGCTTTTGAGTGGTTTTACATTTGTGAGTGTTTATTGTGCTGATTCTTGTGTGATTCAGCTTTAGTACTTCTTGGAAAGCTGGTCTTGTCTTGGTGAATTCCCTCAGTCTTTGCTTATCTGAGAATGTCTTTATTTCTCCTTCATATATGAAACTTAGTTTTGCAGGGTACGAGATTCTAGGCTGGGCATTATTGTGTTTCAGAAGAGTGAGAATGGGGCCCCAGTCTCTTCTTGCTTGTAGGGTTTCAGTTGAGAAGTGTCAAGTTATTCTGACGGACTTTCTTTTGAATGTTACTTGTTTCTTTTGTCTGACAGCTCATAGTAGGGCCTCTTTAGTGGATATTTTGGTCAATCTGATGACTGCATGATGTGCTTTCTTTCTATTTGCGTTGAATCTCCCTGGGGTCCGCTGAGCTTCTTGTATCTGTATATCTAGATTTTTAGCAAGGCCTGGGAAGTTCTCCTCTATTAAATCTTCAAATAGGTTATCCAGCCCCTGCGTGTTTTCTTCTTCACCTTCTGGAACCCCAATCACCCACAACTTTGGTTTCTTCACATAATCCTGCATTTCTTATAAACTTGTTTCTTTTTTCTTTATTTTCTGCTCAATCTCTGTGACTGACTTATTCAATTGGAAGGAGCTGTCTTCAGTCTCTGAGATTCTTTCTTCTATTTGATCTACCCTGTTCTTGAGGCTTTCCACTGTGTTCTGTAGTTCCCTGAATAAGTCCTTCATTTCCAGGAGATCGGTTTGATTTTTCTTTAATATTTCAGTTTCTTTAGTGAATTTTTCTTCCAAGTCCTGGATTTTTTTTGTGGTTTCCTTGTGTTGGTCATCTATTTTTTCTTGCATATCAATTGAGTTTACTTATAATCCATGTTTGGAATTCTTCTTCTGTCATTTTAGTATTCTGGACTTGGTTAATGTTCATTGCTAGAGAGCTGGTGTTCCTCTTTGGGGGTGTCCTTTCCATTTGATTTTTCATACTTCCAGAAATCTTTCGCTGGGTCCTTCCCATCGGGATCAGCTGTTGCTTCTCTTCTTTCAGTTCTCATTTGGAAAGTTACACGTCTTGTGTATTTTCACTTGATCTACTGCTAGAGGGAGCTGCTGGTATGTTGTTCAGGGTTCTTCTACCACAGCTGGGATGCTGCTCCTGATGGGAGGGGTTCCTTGGGGAACTTGTTTTGGTCTCTTGCCAGGATTGTGGTTCCCTAACCATGGGTGTCACTGTGGTAGCTGACTGGAGGTGGAAATGCAATCATACTGGATGACCTAAAATGGTCTGATGAGGAAAGTCACTAGGCTGTCAGCTATTGGTCAGTGCCAAAGCCCCAGGGACTGACGCTTGTCGCAAAGGGGGAGTGGCTCTTTATGTCTCGCTGCTGCAACCCCAGAAGTGGAGTCCACCACTCTCCATGCAAAAGACACTGGCCAGGGGGAGGGGGCACTGCCCCAGTTCACCCAGCACCCCAAAGCCTGCAGGAACCCCAGGCGTCAGCCTCCCACAATTGAGAAAGTATTCAGAATTCACCCCTCAAAAAAATGGGCCTGGCTAGTTGACTTTAGGTCCCGCAAGGGTGGAGCTTGTTGTGAGAGTTCCCGGGCTGGGGGAAGGGAGCTGCCCCACACCATATGGCACCACAGCCACAGTGTTGTGGGCCCCGAGTTGGCATTTGCCTGCTCACAGGGCGCGAGCACTGGAGGCAAGTGTTCAGGGGCTGGCAGGCACCAGATCAGGGAGCCGAGTCATCAGGGCACCCTGCCATCTCCTTTTTGTCACCCTCCCCCAATCTCACGCCTGTCCAGCAATAGCTCTCGCTCTTACTGGCCCACCCTGAACAGTCCTAATCTCTGGCGGCGGTTTCCAAGTTAGAGTCCTCTACTTAGTAATCATCTCCTTGTTCTGGACCCACTGAGTGCCAGAGACCAGCTTCCTGACTCCTAATTGTCTCTGGAGGTAGCCCAGGCCAGCTCCTCCCCTGTCTGGTGCAGTCTTGACATGGAGCTCCAGGGAGTTCAAGGTGCTCCCTGCTACTGTCTCTTCTCTGCAGAGCCCCACATTTCCTGCCACGATTCTGCACCCACTTCACACAAGTCCCTGACTCGGTGGGCTTGTTAGCCAGTGGGGAAGCCAGACTGTCTCTTGAGGGTCTTATCCCGGTGCACTTACTGGCCAGGCGGGCGCAGCCGTCCCACATTCCACTCTCTATTGTCTGTCCCGCACTCTCTAGGTTTTGTGTTCCTATCTCCCATTCACCTTATTTTTTTTCCTGATTTGTATGTCCCTCACTAAATCTCTGCCAATTCACCTCACTGTTTTTGTGGGAGAGCAATCCATTCATGTGTAGCAGACCGAGATCTACGCCTCTTTCTCTGGAAGCGGGAATCCGGGAGGTTACCTTAACTCTGCCATTTTTTCCCCCATCTCTTTCTTTCTTCCTCTTTTTCTGCCACGTGATTTCAAAAGATCTGTCTTCAAGTTCATAAATTCTTTCTTCTGCTTGGTCTAGTCTGTTACTGATTCTTTCCATTGTATTTTTATGTCAGTCATTGAATTCTTAAGCTCTAGAATTTCGGTTTCATTCTTTTTTAAGGATATATAACTCTTTGTTGAATTTGTCATCCAAATCATGAATTGTTTTCCTAATTTCTTTGAACTGTCTATCTGTATTATTTTGTATCTCATGGAGTTTCCTTAAGATTGTTATTGTGAATTTTTTTCTGGCATTTTGTATATTTTCCTATGATTGGTGTCTGTTATTGGAGAATTATTGTGTTCCTTTAGACGTGTCACATTTTCTTGGTTTTTCATGTTTGATGTGTCCCTATGTTGACTTCTATGCATCTGGTGGAGAAGTCACCTCTTCCAGTTTCATAGAGTAGGTTTTGTAGGGAATGATATTTGTATGAATGTGTCTTGGGTGCCATTTCAGTAGGGTGCTTTGGCTTTGGTTCTAGGTGAATATAATAGTGTAGTCTCCATGTAGTTCCTTCAGCTATAATCCACGCTAGTGATGTTTGTGAGTGTTTCAGCAGCCTAGGTTGAAAGAGTTTGTGGGAGTGTTGGTATGGCTTTACCAGGGTGCGCTTGTGTGGCTGTTTCTCGGGTCAGAGAAACATGGGTGCACACAGTACATCAGCCAACTTGGGGTCTGGCTTGCTGGAGTTGGGGCCACAAGGCTGTTCCCTGGGCTGGGGGCAAAGGGTGCACAGTTGCTGGGCCAGCCTGGAGGTATGGTTTCTGGGGTGTGGTCCATAGAGCTGTTTCTCAGGCCTGGGGGGCCAGCATAAGGTTGTTTGGAAGGCATTGGGGGCATGTCTGTTGGGGGTATTATGAGAGTTATTTTGCTACAAAACTAGAAATTGCTTTATGTGTTTTGGCATTAGAATCCACTAAGGGACAGAAACATTTCTGAATTTTATCCAATCCATGAAAAACAAACCACATTTTAAATGGAAGACTAGCTCTATTTAATCAAACAGAGTATTCTCTATTGTAGTTTTAGGAGTAAGAGGCATAAACTAAGTATTAAAAAGAGTTTGAGGCTGATTTGGACATGCTTTCAAGCTTTCTTTTTAGAAACGAGTGAGCCCGTGACATCATAATGAGAGCCCCTGTCTGTGGATGCTCACATGTGCCCAACACTGGGCTAAGTGGTTTACAGACATTATGAGTTAAGGGTTACTATTCCATTTACAGACTGTAAAACTGGAATCTAGGGAGGATAAGTAGGTTGCTTAGGTACCTATCTGGAAAGTGGCGTAACTCAGATCTAACTTCACAAGCCAATATTCTTATCCACTGCTCCATACTGCTTCCTTTGGACTACTTGCAGGTGTCCAGATACCAATCTTTTCCACAAAAAAAATCTGTCACATCAGTGTATAACCTCCCTAAAAACTGCATAAAAGGAGAACTAGCAAAAGATGAAATATGACTAATAAACAAGTGGGGAAATGTTCAATCTAAGAACATCCTCCTTTGCATGCATCTGAGTCAGAACTTGGAAACGGTAAGGACAACATGCAGTGCTGGAGACAGAGCTCATAAGCATACTGATGAGCGAAGGAAGGGATACCAAGGATTTTTATTCTTGCTATCTATTTCTTGAGTCTGTAATTATTTTTGTTGAAGAATAGTCAATATACTTATACCAGATTTATCTGCCATAGAAGCTTTGATCTATGGCGGAGACTAACGAAAGAAGAGAAAGAAGCAGAAACCTTCCCAGAGAAGGTAAACATCTTCCCTAGGAAACATGAACCAGAGTCAGGCAGAGTGGTGGGTTACCTAAAATACTCTGAAGTCACAAAGAAAAAGCAATAAATATTCTTTAAGATTAAGCTGATTTTTCAAGATAAGCCTCTAATGGATTCTGAGGGACGTTTACTTTTATTTTCTGGAGTGGAACATTTAATTATCAATCAAAACACAACTTTTAGAAGCAGTCCTCCAAACATCTGGAGCTTTCGGTTCAACGTTGGCTTAGGAAATGCATCAATCTGCTCCTACTGTGCTGAGTCTGACAGCACCAGGCATGACAGGAACTTGTTCTTCTGCTGATGTATGTGTTCTGTAAAAAGCCTATTTGGGTTTCCTAACTGATCTTTTTTGGTCTAGACGACCATTTGAAACAAAGCATATTATTTGCTTTTTCCAAACAAAATTGGCAGAGCTGCTCCACCAACCCATTGTATGTATATTGCTTCCTACATAAAGTTGTTCATAACAGCAACAAATGCAAAAGCAAGTTCGTAGTTCAGTTTTGAGCAGGTGATTAAGGAGCACAAAGGTTTTGCAACAAGAGTACCTGTAGTCACACAGCATTCCAGCGCCGTGCCCGCAGCCTGGTGGAGACACTTGTGTTGGCAGTGCAGTCCTGGGGGAGGGCAAACCTGGGACCAAGATCACTGCAATACCTTGGGGACAAGCCTCACCTAAGGCCATAGGGCAGGTGGAATGCACACTGGACATCAGTCCTGTCGTCTCACTGATTTATTGAACAATTTGTGGACTCACTGTGTCCTAACAATTTTCCAAGCACTTTAATATTAACTGGTCTATTTCTCTGTGAGGCAAGAACTGCTTTCTTCACCATACTGACGAGAAACTGGAGGCACAGAGATTTGGTAACGTGCTCAAGGTCATATAATTCGTGATCATTTATTTATTCAAAAAACTTACCCAATAAAATTCATATGACAAATGTGTTAACTTTTTGCTTTACTCAAGCCCCTACAATAAGCCTGCTCTGCTGATGTGCACTTCTCTCATTAATATTTAATCAGGACCAAACCTCTTACCAAAAGCTCCCCTGGGCTTGCGCTATACTCCGACTCTGCCTCTCTCTCACCGCGTCCAGACAGTTCCAGCTTCAACAGCCGTCTATATTCATCGCCTCCACTTTCTCAACCCCATTCAAGTCCACAGCCCACTACCCTAGAACCTTTGCCCCAGATTCACTGCAATTGCAGCACCATCAACATCTTCACCCTCCAAAGGCTCCTCGGGACCCCCCTTGAGACCTTTTTGCATCTCTCATCATACATTAGCTCTCAGGCTCCAGTCAGTTAAGTCAGCGGTTCTTCATCTGCTGAGGGTCATGGACATTTCTACACATTTAATGGAAGCCATGCATTGTTTCCTGAGAAAAACGAAGCATGGATAATATAAAATAGTGTATTATATATAGATTATATATGTATAAACTTATATATACACACATATACACACATACATGTGTGCGTGCGCGTGCGCGTGCATGTATGTTCCATTCACTCTCAGCAGAGAATCATTCCAAGTCTGGCCTTTGCTGCCAGAGCTGGAAACCTAATCCCGGCCATTCCACCAGCACGCTGTGAGTACCGTCCCTGCAGCCCATCTAGAACATTTGTGTTAATCGCCTGGCCCCACAGGCATTGAGTTTCCACCTCCAGGGCTAAATGGCTCCAGCAGTTTTACTACAGGTGTGTCCTTTGCATCTATGAGTTGGATAAATTGAAGCAGTTACAGGGATAGAATTGAAGGGGACAATCTTGTCCTAATAGGTAAACACAGTGTTTTCATAAAACACGAAAGAGCTTTAATGAGTAACTAGGCAACTATGCAACAGTGTTTCATAAATCATTGTCTGCTTCTTATCATGAGTTAAAATGTTCTTTAATCTCATTCATTAGATTATGAGATAATTGTTTATTCTTTTATTGCATAAATTGCCTACTATAAGCCAGGTACTGTTCCAGGCTCAAGAATTACTTGAGAAGACAGTCTCTCCTCTTGTAGGCTTTACTTAGTGTGGATAAGAAAGAAGCAAATATCATTATTGCATAAACTGATAAATGATATGAAGCAAAGTAAGCAAGGAAATGTGGAAGAAGACTACTTTAGATAGGGTTAGATTTTCCAATCAATTATTTTTTTTAACATGTAGAAAGCAATGTCACATACACCTCCTCTCCCCATTCCCCAAAAATTCAGGCACACTTCCTGTCTTCTAGGAGTTCTGAAGAGCTAGCTTTAGTAACTGCATCTTGCCTTCCAAAGGAAAAGATGTACAATAAAAAGTGAATTTGGAAGGTTAGTTAATCATACAAACAGTTCCAAGCTTAACTGAGTTGTCTTCCTGAATCCCTTAAGTGCCTCGCTGAGAGCAGCCCACTCAGCCCACGTGGCTCTAAATATTCTGGAGGAAATATTGTCCACCTCCTGACTTGCTGCTCAGACAGTGAGATCACTCCTCTGATGTGTGGGTGTTACTTTACTGTGTAACCATGAATATTTCACCCTGCTCACCTTTCAATCTCTTATTCCCACACGTGAGAAAATTTTCTCTATGGAAACAAATAAAAAATCTCTTGTTCCTTACCCTGTCAACCTCCTTAAATTGACATTAATACAATGAGAAAATGAGTATCATGTAGTAAAATAAACTTATTTTAACTGGAGATACTTTTAATCAATCCTTGTGGATTTTTTAAAAAATGTACAGCCTAGATACATTTCTGAGGCACATTATCTATGAAATGTTTAAAATCTAGTTTCATAGAATTGCATCTAAAATAATTTACCCTGTTGAAACCATACTAACGACGAAGCCCCTTTAGGCTAGTTTCTGTGTTTCAGCCAAATATGTCTTACCAATAAGTTCTTTTTTTATTTTTTGTTTTGTTTTTTTTGTTTTGTTTTTGTTTTGTTTTGTTTTTTTGAGACAGAGTCTCACTCTGTCACCTGGTCTAAAACGCTGTGGCATCAGCCCAGCTCACAGTAACCTCAAACTCCTGGGCTCAAGCGATCCTCTTGTCTCAGCCTCCCAGGTAACTGGGACTACAGGCCCACACCACCATGTCCCACTAATTTTTTCTGTTTTTAGTAGAGACGGGGTCTCGCTCTTGCTCAGGCTGGCCTCAAACTTCTGACCACAAGCAATCCTCCCACCTAGGCCTCCCAGAGTGCTAGGATTACAGGAGTGAGCCACCGTGCCTGGCCACCAATAAGTTCGCATTTGTCATCATTCAATAGCTTCTTCACTTTTATATAAATAGCTCTCGGCTCTCTACATAGTTATAATCAAAAACTATTTCATTTTTCCAGATGTAGTAAATATTATAATTATTATGACAATTATAACTAAATAAAAACAGTTTTTTTCATTCTTTATTACATAGCATTATTGCAGAATTTTCCTTTCTGCCCATATTTTTAAATATAATTATTTGTAAATCTTTGCCTGTAGACCAAAGCAACTAAAACTACAAATTAAGAATGTATCTTCATAATATTCCTGAAGCCAAAGGGCATTTTTGAGTTAGTTTTTGTGATGAACAAAGGAATGTACATGTTTACATACACAAATAGACACAATACACTCAGTTATGGCAGAGGCCAAAAGTGCTGAGAAATTGAAGTGATGGCTTCCATATGGTACAGAGATATTATTAATAATGAATGTCTTCACGACACCAACACAAACAGTTGGAAAGTAATAAAAAGTCAATGAAGGTACTTTGTATGCATTGTTGAGCAACTCATGCTTTGTCTACTCTTTAAAAGGATGGATGTTTTCCATTTTTTTGTTGTAGGTTTCTGATTTTTTCATTATTGTATTTAAATGACACTGCTTGAACGTATCAAAGTGTTTTGTTACAGTCTAAACGGAGCATCCAGGCAAACTGTACTTTCTTCTCACTCCCTGATATACACCTCTCCAGTCTGAGAACAGCTGGACATCTTTTTATCTAACACAGCAATACAGAATATTCTAACTTAAAAATACAGAAATTGTACCAGGATCCTAGTTATCCATTCAAAAGGTACATATTTATGCACATTTACATACATAGTAATTATACTTCAATAGTATAACCTCTACTACAAATATTTTTAACTAAAAAAAAACACATTTTTTCATATTTCAGCTTTAATAAAATTCACATTTCAAATTAATACAAGTAAAGACAACAACAAATAAATGTATTTAAATATTATAAATAAGAATTATAAAATTTACCTTCATATATGACTACTTGACAAACATGTTACTAAAAAGCATATACAAAACAATCATCATTTCTCACTAGCATTCTCAGGTATAACTTACATAATTAAACGTTTAGTACAGAATGTTAACGATATAAGAAAATAATATATCTAGCAAAAATAGGGTAGCATTTTTAATATTCAATTTGCAATATGTGATTTAAACTCTGTTTTAAAAAAATTATAGATTACTATATACACAAAGATAAATCAAAAGACTCCATTCTATGATAGGACACAGCTAATCAGTTATTTCTGGGAAGTCTCCCATTTTACTCATCATACCTATAAAATTACAAATTTCATCTCTTTTTACATTTAGTATAATTCCAGGTACTTTTTTCTTCAAATTAGATTAATACATTCTTAAGAAATGCCTGTGGGGGGAAAGAAGAAACACATTATTTATGACCTGGTTTTTAGCATACTTTAAAATGCATACAGTTTTAACAGTTACATTTTATTTTAGTTTTTTGCTTAAAGAATCTGTGGACTCTTAATTTACAGTCTAATCCTAAGAATGCAGACTATTGTGTATGGAAAAAGAGGGTGGCTGATCCGTACTTTTAAAGATTTTAAATGATGATTTTCCCCCTTAAAGTTTTACGACATCTAGACACACTCCAAAAAATGAACTTGACATCACCTAATAATTCATAAAATATCCCTACAATTTATCGCAATATTGTGATTGTAATGTCTTGTTAAATAAACAATTAGAAACAGACACTGTCACAGATAACTCATACAGGAAATCACTAACTTTCTAAACTCTCTGATTTTAAAGAGTCATATTGATTAGCTTTGTCTTCTATGGACCCAGTCCCAGAAGAATGTGTACACTGTTAAGTATATGTACATTATTTTAAATTATGACACAGTATTTGTTTGGGGAGAACTTTTCTAGTGTTGTGTTGTTTTTGAACTTTATGTAAATTTATTCATTTATATAGAATATGTTAAAAACAAAGAAAGAGATAAATATGACTTGATTCAAGTCATTTTAATAGTGAAATGAATTTTCTTGATTTATTCATGTTTCACATTATTCAAAAACTTTGAGACAAGTTGAGAATAATTGATTCAAGTATCTTGCAACAGAAATAATCTAGTCCATTTTCTTTATCAAAAAAAGAAAATTTTTAAATTTAGCAACTGTAGATATGCAGAATTAACAGTTCTAATTATTATCATGAATTTGTAATAATAGCTTTTAAAATAAGAACAAAAACAGTAACAGCAATAGGTCAGGATTGTCTCAGGAACTGTCACAACAAATTTGTGAGATGGTTTAAGTAAACCCCCATGCAGTTATTTGGGATAGATTGAATTCTACTGGCCAGTTCAAAATATTTATGGGTACTTCTAGACTACAGGTACCCCATGACTGTCATTCCCACCTTCCTAACCTGAGGAACTATTTTCCTTGGAGGGACTTGTCCATGGTACTGAAAAGCCGGCCCCCCAAAACATTGACTTTGTACTACAGTGGGAAAGAACTACTGATTAGAAAAATATTTGCAAAGAAATCATGTCTTTCAATATGTTGTATAGATTCTACCTTTGTAAATAAATGTTACAATTCACATTAAATTTACTTAGGATTGTACAAATACGTTATTGCCCTAGGGCTCCTAGGGGAATTTAGCCAGATTGAAAATTCTGATCATTTCACTCTTATAAAGTAATAGGCTAGAGCAGATGATGATTACATGTTTATTCCATATTTTTATTCTTTGCTTTTTCTTCTATTTTTCCAGTACTTTCTCTCTGCTCTTACCTACATTGTGTAAAGCAAAGTATTAAGACCAACTTTCACTTTTACTATATCATTTGGCCAGTTTAAAAAAAGACCTGTAAATACTTTTGTTCATCTAATGTCTATCTGCATAATATTTCTGCACAATGATAAAATAACACCAAATGTTGAAAGATTTTTTAAAAAATCACTCAGGGCTGGTATGGTTGCCAAAAAAAGCTATTTATCTTACTTAATTCAATCACTGTTGAGGACATTTTGAATTAATTCAATAAAACAGTCTGTGTGTTTAGATCAAGTTTTAACACTTAGTGAAAAACCCACAGATTAAATTCACTAAGTATTGCTAAGATTAGTTTCCTGGCTTCTTACATTGTTCACAATTTTCTTAAGTAAGTTAGACTATAGACAGAGTGAAGAGACAACCTGTTGAATGGGACAAATA
This sequence comes from Propithecus coquereli, assembly GCF_000956105.1. Taxonomy (NCBI): domain Eukaryota; kingdom Metazoa; phylum Chordata; class Mammalia; order Primates; family Indriidae; genus Propithecus; species Propithecus coquereli. The sequence goes on from NW_012153174.1 coordinate 12,195,480, forward strand.
TTTGCCAACTATTCATCTTATAAGGAATTAATATCTAGAATATACAAGGAACTCAAGCAACTCAACAGCAAAAAAAAAAATCTGATTTAAAAGTGGGCAAAGGATATGAATAGACATTTCTTTCTTTTTTTTTTTTTTTACTTTTTTTTTTTTCTTATTTCAGGATATTATGGGGCTACAGATGTTTAGGTTATGTATGTTGCCCTTCCCCCCCTCCCCCCCAAGTCCGAGTGTCAAGTGCATCCATCCCCTCCTCGCCCCTCCCCCCTCCCCCTGCCCAACATCCAATAGATGTTATTCTTATATGTGCACTTATGTGTTGATCAGTTACTAGCAATTTGATGGTGAGTACATGTGGTGCTTGTTTTTTCTGAATAGACATTTCTTGATAGAAGATATACAAATGGCCAACAGATATGTCCAAAAAATGCTCAACATCACTAATCATCAGGGAAATGCAAATCATAACTACAATGAGATATCACCTCATCCCAGTGATAATGGCTATTACCAAAAAGACAAAAATAAAAAATGCTGGTAAGGATGCAGAGAAAAGGGTTCCCTTGGGGAACACTCACACATTGTTGGTGGGAATGTAAATTAGTATAGCCACTTTGAATAACAGTATCGAGGTTCCTCAAAAAACTAAAAACAGAACTACCATATGACCCCAAAATCCCACTACTGGGTATTTATCCAAAGAGAGGAAATCAGTATATCAAAGGGATACCTGCAGTCCCATGTTTATTACAGCACTATTCACAAAAGCCAAGATATAGAACAACCTAAATGTTCATCAGCAGGTGAATGGATAAAGAAAATGTGGTGTGTGTATACATATACAATGTGATACAATTCAGTCATAGAAAAGAATGAAATTCTGTCATTCAAGGCAACACGGATGAGTCTGGAAAACATTATGTTAAGTGAAATAAGTTAAGCACAGAAAGATAACTACCACATATCATCATCCGTAAGTAGGAGCTTAAAAAATTTGAGTTCATGGAAGTAGGCAGTAGAATTTCGGGTATTAGAAGCTGGGAAGGGAAGGAGGGAGGAAAGGATGGGGAAAAGTTGGTTAACAGATACAAATTACAGCTAGATAGGAGAAATAAGTTATGGTAGGGTGAGTTCAACACTGTAGGGTGAATATGGTTAACTATAATTTATTATATATTTTCATAAAGCTCAAAGAGAGGATTTTTAATATTTACAACACAAAGAAATGATAAATGTTTAAGCTACATAAGTATCGAAAAGTCATGCCGTACCCCATAAATATGTACAATTATTCTACGTCAACTAAAAAGAAAAATGAAAAATGTAAAAAAAAATTAAACTAAACTATTAAGTAGGATAAGAAAAATAAGTACTCACAGGATAGGTTTTCTAGCTAGGTCTGTGAGCACAGCGGACTCACCGATAATCTTGTTAGCAATCTAGCACACCTTTTGTAATCTAGGAAAAACATTTAAAGGTAAATTACGTATACGGTGCCTATAAATGTGAAAGGAATCATGTTAATTACTGTAACTAATATATATAATGATAGCTACATTTTAATAAGCACCTAACATATCAAATGCTTAACATGGTTTTTACCAATCAATTCTAATAATGCAATCAGGAAGGGGCTATTATAATATTCACTTCAGAGATGAGAAAAGAGTCTCAAAATTTTAATTATCTCATAACTAGTAAACAGTTTGATCCCAAAACTTGCCCTTTCTCCACCATGCTGTGCTATGGTTAGTCGTTTTGCCTTGAATCCAATGTGACTACTTTTCCCTAGTCATTAAATACAAGTTGTTTAAAAAAGTATAACAAATCGGACTCAACATTCTAAATAAAATTAAATATTCCTCAAGATGAGCAATCTAGTTAAAAGGAAAGAAAATTCTTAGAATTGATTTTCTTTAAAAGGAAAGTTGGAGCTTGGAAAGGAATTTAAAAACAACCAATTGAGTTACCACACATAATCATAATTTGAGCACTTTAAATGATAGCACTTAAATATTATATTCTGAATTATTATTAACTCCAGTAACTTAAGTATCCAAAAGAATTCACTAGAGCAACCTTTAAAATACATGCCATCATTACTCAGAAACATCCAGCACCCATTGTATAAATGATGTGATACAAAAGAATATTTACTTTAACATAACTTAGGAGGAAATTTTGACTTGCACTTCATAGTCCTCTTATTTTTTTTCATTTATATGAGAGAGCACTTTATTTATGCTAAGGAATTTGAATAATAATAAAAAGTTTAAATCCTGACAAACATTTTGGTCTTTAAAGAAATCTGGCTATTTTCACATTTGGATATTTTCCCAACTAGAAAGTGCGTTTGCTCCTTAGAGTCTCAACAACATGCACAAACCTTAGGTGCTGTCAGTGTTATAAATAACATCTCATACAATGTTTAGTCTATTACTTCCCACCTGCAGACAACTGAAGTTTAAAATTACATGCATTTATTGGCGAATAAATTTTTTTTATAAAACTGCAAAGTTACTTACAAGCTGGTGTTGAGCAATCCCTGGTATTGTAATAGAGTCGATGGAAGTGTTTGCTACATTCTGCTGGAAATGCGACTGGCCCTAGTGGGCAGGAAAAGAATGCTTGTTATAAACACAGGCGAGCTTTCCGCATAGATTTCCTAGCACTTCGTGGACGGAGATGATGCGGCTGTGGTTTACACCCTTCCGCGCCCTTAGAAGAGCTTGCCCAAGAGCTCTTCCTCCACCGCGGTGTGGGAGGCAGTGAGCTGCGGTCTGTGAAAAATCATCTAAATTCATTCCGCATTCTCAACATCTCACACAATGGAATCTCCGCCGTCAGTAGAACTCTCTAGAATAGTTAGGGGGAAAAAGCTCTAGACAGAAAAAAAAGTCTGTCGAGAGCAAAGTGGATGTGAAGAATAACAATACCCTTCGTTTCTACTTTTTGTTTCCTAGCTTTTTATTTAATAGGAATTAATGTCTATGTTCGAAGACATTCCATCTTCTGATGACAGTGATTTACGTCGTGTCGGTGTCAAGAGGTATTGTAGAGTGTGCGGGGCCTGAGGTTTCCTTTTCTCCCTCCGTAAACCCGGGCCCGTCCACGCTTCCGCCCCTTCCTTCCGAGTCTGCGTCTCAGCCAAGCGCCGCCTGGGGGACGCCCGCGCCTCACCCGGGCTCTCCGCGCCGTCCTCGCCCTCGGCCGCCATTTCGAAGCCGATAAACGAATGTGGCCCTTGGGTTTAATCACGTGGGAAAAGCACGTGGGGAAACCACAGCTTTCCACCCGCGGGTCTGAGACGCGACAGATCGAAGGGTAGCGGGGTGACTAGGGACAGAGGGACAACGGCGATAGGAAATGGGGGGCTGTTGGAAGCGGTGCGGAGATTTGCCGGGCCCTGGGGCAGAGGATGACGTGCAGATCATTCACAGACTTGACGCGAAGAGCCGAAGAGTGTCGCAAGAGGACATGTCACCCGCGCTGCGGCCGTGGCATTTCAAAGTCCGTCTCTTCGCTGTTCAGGAACCTGCTGCTCCCGCGAGCAGCCCGGACGCCTCGGCACGCCGTGCGGGTTCCGCCCCTCCGGGCTGCTGGCCGACCGCGGCGTGGCCACCGGACCCCCGGTCCCGCGGGGACGCGGCGCTGGGGCGGCCGGAGGCTGGGAGCCCGCTCTGCTCCCGGCGCGTGACCGACAGAAGCGCGGACGGAGAACGGCAGGCGGCGCTGGCCTGCGGCCGTCAGCGGCTGGCACGGACGCCGGGGAGACGTTGCTTGCTCCGTCTGCCCGAAGCTGGACAAAATCAAACTAACAAGGAGGGCTCGGTGCTGCGGAAAGCGTGCCAGCTGCTCGTGAACGCCATTCTCCTTCATCAGAAGGGACTGACATTAGTGAAGCTCTGCGGAAAATCCAGGACGTGTCAACGAATCCTGTTATGAAGATGGTTGGCTGATCGAGATGACACTGAGTAACCCTTCAGAACTAGATGAACGGACGAGTGAAGGAGCATCTGAGAAATACGTAAAATCTATTGAGGAGTGAAAATGGAACCCCTAAGTAAACCAGTGTGAAATAACTTAAAAAAAAAAAAGATGTCCACAGTATGACTCCTTCCTACCTTTCCAGCCATGTATGTGCCCAGTGGCCACACACAGCCCTACCTAAACCCACCACCGTCCCTACACACCACCCACTGTCCTTCCCCAAACCACGCCACGTGCCTTTATGCCTTGCTCAGTGGGCTTCTGACCTGAATGCCTTGCTCCTCATGGGGAAGCCCGTACTTATCCCTTAAAGCCCAGCTTCAATTCGTGTTACTACAAGCCTGTCCTGACAGTTCTTGGCTGCATTATTCACTTCCCGTGCATTCCTAAAACTTTGTTTATGCTTCTATTACTTATCAAGATCTGGACTGGGTGCAGTGGTTCACATCTGTAATCCTAGCACTTTGGGAGGCCAAGGCAGGAGGATTCATTGAGCCCAGGAGTTCAAGATCAGCCTGGGCAACATAGCAAGATCTTGTTTCTACAAAAAATTTAAAAATTAGTCAGGTATGGTGGCATAAGCCTGTAGTTCCCGCTACTCAGGAGACTGAGGCAGGAGGATCACTTGAGCCCAGTAGTGGGAGGCTGCAGTGAGCTAGGATGACACCACTGTACTCCAGCCTAGGCAACAGAGTGAGACCCTCTTAAAAAAAAATCGGGTTTACATTAGAATTAATACAAGTTAATAGCATTTGTCCAGCTCCCCAACCAGACTGAGAGCCTCCTACAGACATTGTCATTGTATCCTCAGTGCCTAACATAGTGATCTACACACAAATCTTTTTATTTAATGGAATCACCGATAAATTTTATACTTGCCTGTGAAGTGCTTTATGAATTTGTCTTTGTCTTTTAAGTTCAAATCTCTTGGGAATATTTCTGAAAAGAAAAAGAACTTCAGAATTTCTGGAATGCATTTCCATCATTAACAACATCCTTGTTATGCACTTAATAAAGCACTAAACGCATGAATCCAGGGCAGTTTATGCAGCTGATCCCAGATCTGTGTCTCCAGCTCTGACCAGTTCCTGGGGCTCTGGAACTCCAGCGGAGCTAACTTCTTGCTCTGCTGCTCTCTCAAGGCAACTTACAGGCCTTCCGGAAGTGCACGGATGGAGTGGACGTCTGATTTGCCCTCTGCCTGGACCTATTTCTCTTCCATGTCCTCAGTCTCAGTGAATGGCATCCATCACTCTATGTTCCTTGCTCAGGCCCCAAATCAAGAAGTTATGCTTGACTTCCCCTTTCCCTCACCACTACATCCAGCCTCCAGAAATTATCCAAACGCACGCACTTCTTTCTCCATCCATTAACACAAGGCTGGTCCAAGCCATCGCACTTTTGTGACCACCTCAGCAGCAGCCTTCTAACCCTTCTTCTCCTCCCTATAATCCTTCTTCTCTGCATTAGCCAGAGCAGGCAAATTGCAATGTACTTCAGCTCATGATACGCTCCCACTTAAAAGGCTTTGTGCTTAAAATAAAATAAAATTTAAAAATCGAACTGCATCTCAGACTTTACCTTGTACTCACTAAAAATACATCATCCAGAAAAAGCAATTTATAAAAACAATCAGGAGCGTATGCAACTCTTTTAAAGAGAGAGAAAACTTAAACTTTAATAAAATACCTGGGCAGCAATATTTGTTAGCAGTTACACATTTAAACTTACAATGTTTTTATTACGAAACGACTCATGTGTACATCAAACATAATGTGAATATAACGAGTGAGTGAACATTCGTCTCCCCACTGGTGAGTCTGGGCCCCCGTAGCCCTGTGAGAGCTCAGGGCGCACTCATGCGGGGGCCGCAGGGGTGCGGCGAGGTGGAAGCTCCCCTCCCATTTGACAATGAATAGCTGCATTTTACAATTAAAACTAATCCTGGGAAACAAAAGAGCAGCAAATACGAAAGTATTTCCTCATATAAATCTCTGGTGTTCTCGTCAATAATAGTCCAACTGAACATAGGTCTTTCCCCATCTCTTCCCAGGAACAAAACGTAGCAAATTGGCTTCTGTGGCACTGATTCTGTGTGGCCTTGGGGCCGGTAGCTACAACGACGCTTTCTGAAAGATGAGCCAGCTGAGTGCAGTGGCAGTACCTACCACGGCGAAAGCGCATTCAAAGACTGTATAAATAACTCTATTTCTGAAACCACTTAGACTATAATTCTACTCTGTAGCCCCTGGGACAATGATAACATTCAGGTTTGTAGAGAATTACATATTTTAAGAAAATTGTCCCCTCTTCTCCACCCTGGTAACACGTTTTGTAGCTTTTATCAAAGCAGTTGTCACATCCTGATTAGCATGATAGTGCACTGTGCGCGTCCTGGTGTCCTTGAGAAAAGGGGCGCTGTCTTGTTCACCTGCTATCACCGCAGCGTGAGCAACAGTGCTTCGCTGACAGGGGACCCCCGGCACATGTTCAAGGAATGGAAAGCTGAGAGGGTTCTTAACTTTTAAACAGAAACAGTCAATGTCTCATTTGCATTCAGTGTAGGCCACCAAGACAACCACAATTTTAACACACTTGAGTTTTAATTTCAAGGTACAGCCATATGATGGGAATATAGGAATATATAACAGATTGATTTAACCGAAACAGAGAAGTGATGTCCAAGATGACAACCAACTAATGAGCCAGAGATAACTAGGCAGGAAGAGATGGAACAGGGAAGGGCTGCAGTGTGGTAAAGTATTTGAGGAATATCCAAGTGGCTGAAAGAGAGAGACAGGCTATAGCTGTTCATAAACTTCGTACTTAGTTTTACAGGTGCTGAAAAGTCAAAGAGTTTTAGGCAAGGGAATGGCATAGCTGATCTTCATTTTTTTGTCTTTTTTTTCTTTTTTTTTTTTGCGACAAGGTCTTGCTATGTCACTCAGTCTGGAATGCAATGGCCCGATCACAGCTCACTGCAGCCTCAAACTCCTGGGCTTACACAATCCTCCCACCTTAGCCATTCAAGTAGTTGGGGCTACAGACTCATATCACCATGCCTAGCTAATTTGTTTTTTTGTTTGGGGAGATGAGTGGCATGATCACAGCTCACTGCAGCCTCAAATTCCTGGGCTCAAGAGAGCCTCCTGCCTCAGCCTCCCGAGTAGCTGGGACTACAGGCACACTCCACCATACCCGGCTAATTTTTAAATTTTTATACAGATGGGGTCTCGTTATGTTGCCCAGACTTGTCTCAGAACTCCTGGCCTCAAGCAATCCTCCTGCCTCAACCTCCCAGAGTGAGCCACTGTGCCCAGCCTTATGATAGTTTATGATCCTCACAATATTAAATGAACAACTGGTAAGAGAACTACTCCAAACAACAAAATTAATTAATTGATCTCTGATGGAAAATGGTCTAAGAAAGTAATGTTTGTAATGCTAGAAATGTGAACCACATACATAATTTTAAATATTTTAGTAGGCACATTAAAAAAGTAAAAGGAAGGGTGAATTAATTTAATAATTTACTTTATCTAACCCAATGTATCCAAATTACTACCATTTCAACATGTATTCAATATTTTAAAATTCTAATGAGATATCTTTACATTTTTCATACTAAGCTCTCAAAATGCGGGCTGTATTTTACGCTCTCAGCACTCCTCAGTTTGGCCCGGACACATTTCAACTGCTCGGGAGCCACACGTAGCTGTGGCCGCCGTGCTGGGCAGCACAGTCCACGACGTGCACTTCATCCCTGTGACACACAATGACAGCGCACAGACAATCACGCATTTGGAGGGATTAAAAACAAAGGGGTCTTTATGTAATCCATGATCATTATCCCGGAACAACTTGAATAAACTGGTATCTCAGTCATCCAATTTATAAAACTTTCTAGTTTTTATTTAACCAAAACAGTTGCTATCTGCCACCCTCATCAACTTTAAATTTACAATGTATTTTAAAAGAATAAATTTGCATATATGTGTGTGTATATATGTATATATGTTGGTGTGCTTGTCTCTCGTTCCTATATTCTTGTTAAAAAATGAGTAGAGATCATGCGAAACAATAAAAAACCATAATAGTACAATTAAAAACTAAAATAATAGAAAATGTTTATTGTTTTCTTCTATCTGCATATAACTTTACTATTTTACCATAAAGATAATTTGTTCTGCTATGATTGACTCTTGAAAAGCTGTGTTGATTGACCCTCAGTCTTTGCAGGTACTGTGGACATTATTTTATGTTTTAATCTGTTATCATATTAAGTGCTTAAAATGCTTGCTGCATAGTTCTTTGAGTTATTGTTTATTTTAGTTAAACAGATGACACTATTAATCTCTTTTTCAATATATAAAAACAGTTCTATTTTCAAAAATAAGAGCAATTACCTTTATTACCTCACTGCTGAGAGAATTGCTGGTGGAAAATTTAAGTATTTAGAGAAAAATGAAAATGTATTAAGTATATGGTAGAAAAAGATGTCGACTTTTAAACATATTGAAGCAATACTTTTAAAATACAAAATTAAAAGTATTTAAAATTAAACTGGCATAAAATGTGTATCTTTTTTCCTTACGTAGTTATATTGCATCTATACCAGTAAATAGTTGTAAATGTATAAATATTTATAAAAATATATTTTATATCATGCTTCTATTAGAGATGAAGATATTTAAACAGAGGGATGTATGTGTATAACTTTTTATGAGGCCTAATGTTATTAATATTTAGGCTGCAAATTACACACAAGATAAAAAAGTAAATTCAAACTGACTGCTTATTATCTTCCAAATTTTTGCTATTTAAAATACGTTCCACAGACCAGCAGCATGGAGCTTGTTAGAAATGCAGACCAGGCCGACGCCCGTAGAGTCTGACTTTTTTTTCAGTTGGAACACAGTACACTGGGCATATGCCCGTTTGTATACATATTGTCTGGGACTGCTTTTGAGCTACAGAGACAGAGGTGAGTGTTGTAAGTACTTTCTCACACTTTGGATACAGAGTAAGCACAGATAGGTTCTGCATTGAGAAAAGGCACTATATTGTGTATTCATTTCCTAGAACTGCCATAACAAAGTTCCACAAATTGGATGGCTTTCACCTACAGAAACTTACTGCCTCACAACAAGGAGGCTAGAAGTCTAAAGTCAAGGTGAGGGCAGGGCCCTGCTCTCTCTGCAGGCTCTGAAGAAGGATGCCTCCTTGCGTTTTCCAGTTTCTCGTGGTTGCTGGCAATCCTCGGAGTTCTCTGGCTTGTACGTGCATCACTCCAACCTCTGCCTTCGCCATCCCGTAGAGTTCTGTGTCCAGGTGTCTTCGCATGACCGTCATCTCATTAAGGACACCAGCCATACTGAATTAAGGGCCCACCCACTCTGCTCCAGTATAACCCCATTTTAACTAATTGCATCTGCAATGACTGTATTTCCTAATAAGGTCACATTCTGAGACACTGGAAGACTAAAAACTTAACATATTTTGGGGGAACACAACTCAATTCTTAACATATGGAAATCTGAGTTTATTAAACAAATTGAAATTGATTATTTGCATTATAAAAGTAATTTATTTTCACAATAATTTGTTCAAAATTATTTTTAAACGGCTTAACCAAGATATCAAAAGCATGACATTTACAAAATTTCAATGGGTGCACAACTTTAACATAAATAAATATATTCTGTAATATGAGGTTTCATTGCTATTCCCTGTAAAAGAAATCGGCTAGTCAATTTGGCCAATACAAGTCGCAGAGACCTACCTACAAAGAATATTCTGACTAAAAAACTTCTCAAAATAGAAAATATTTTTAAAACACCACTCACTATAAGTTATTTGTAATAGAATACTTAAAATTGCTTTAGTACTATTATTTAGATTTTTTCTGAGATTTTAAATAGCTTTTTGAAACAATGAATTATTATTTATTTAATTAATTCTCCTCTTTCTCACAAATAGCTTCAAAAGACAGAATTTACACCCCAAAACTAAAAAACAGAATGTTTTAGAAGATCTCAACTGCTTACAGGAGTGATATAGTGTTTTTTAAATACGCTTTTTATCACTGAGCAGTTTCAGAGGTCCGGCAGCAGTGCACACCTAAGCACAGGCACCCCACCTCCTCCCGTCCTGACATCTGACACCAGAATGGCACATGTCCTGCAGCCGCTGAGCCCACACCGACACGTCACTGCTCACTCACGTCCGTACTTCACTCGGATTTCCTCAGTGTTCACTTGATGTCCTTTTTCTGTCTCGGGAGCCCACATCGCACTTAGTTGTCATATCTCCTTAGGCTTCTCTTGGCTGTGACAGTTTCTCGGTCTTTTCTTGTTTTTGATGACTGACAGTTTTGAGGAGTCCTGGTCAAGTATTTTGTAGAATGTCCCTCATTTGAGATTTTTCTGGTATTTTTCTCATGATTAAACTGGGGTTAAGAACACCACGGTAAAGTGCCACTTGTGTCACTTTTATCAAGGGTGTGTGTTATCCATATGGTTTATGATTGTTGATGCTGACCTTGACCCCTGCCAAAGGCAGTGTTTGCGAGGTCTCTGCACTGCGAAGTTGCTCTTTCCCCCCCCAACACTGTTCTCCTGGGAAGGGGGTCACCGTGCTCAGGCCATATGTGACGATCGGGGAGTTGTGCTCCCCTTCCTCGAGGGCATGGTGTCTATGTGCGTTACTTAGAATTCTTCTGCACGGGAGGTTTGTCTTTCCTCCCTCAGTTGTTTATTTATTTATTCAATCATTTATTAATATTTATATCAGTAGGGACTCATGGGTGTTTATTTTACACTTTGGGTTACAAGCTCATACTACTTTCTTTATTTGGTTGCTCAGATGGTTCCAGCTTTGGCCATTGGGAACTGGTTTTGTTGGTTCCTGTGTCCCTTTGACATCTCCCTGTCATTGTGGGGGGTTTTGTTGTCATTTTTATGGCTTTAAATTTTTATCACTTTTTTTTACTGTCTGGCACTGCCGGATGCTCCAGGTTCATCTCATATTATTTCCTGTCCTGGTCCTAGCATCAGGGATTTCTCCAAGGAGCCCTGGAGCCTTTCACAGGAGAACAGTATTAGAAACCAAGATCTGGGCCCTTGGTGTGCTCCTTGCTACTGGGGTGTGGTGACTTCCAGGCCCTTTCAGCTGACGGAGCAAGGAAATATATGTGTGGTGGAAATGAGGAACTTGATTTTTAATACATCCAGTGTTTAAATTATTTCTAAAATCATACTATGGCACTTAATATTTAATAGAATATATTTTTGGAATGTATAGTATCTGTAATATTTCACTGATGATATTACAAGGACCACATAAAAGTCATTTTAAATGATCTGAGCTCAAACATGTAGTTGTATTGACTCATACTCTGCACCCAGCTGTGCCCCTGTCCTGTCCTAAGACCAGACAGCCATGCTTTGCCTTCCCAACCAAAGCAACACTCTGTGTCAGGCCAGACACCTCCAAAGATTCCCTGGGTTTCTTTTGTAAACTGAGGTAGACAAACTAAATAATCTCCAAAGTCCTTCCTACATCCTAAGTTATAAAATACTATGACAAGATTCTAACATTATATTGCTTATTTACCAAAGGACAAAATATTAAATGAGAACAGGGAGGACTGGAAAAAAATACAAAATCATGTTGCAAAGTAACTTTCCTTCTGGTTTTAAACCACAGTCCAATTCATGTTTAATTTAAACTTTAACCATTTCATTCAAAGACTGCTATCATGAAAATGATTTATTCAGTTTCTGGTTTAATCTAATTAATCACCCTCCCAGATTTAAAGTTATCATTTCCATAGACACTTTAAAAGACAAATGAGATTCTTATAAAAATGCTAAAACATTTCAAAAAACAAATAGATGTACAGCATTTTACACTGTGATAACATTTTTGTGTGCAATCAGTTATTAAGAATGACCATCAAATAACAGTAGATTAGTACTAGCGGGAAACACAGGATGCAGCCCTAATGATGTTCTGGATTAGGCAGCCAGAAACCTTATCAACAAACCGAACACAGGATAGCCGCAGAGCGCTCCCAACCCAGGCACACCAGCCCGGAAGCGCAGTCCCCAAGAAGCAAAAACTCCCCTCCGTTGAGACCAGAACTCAGGGACAGAGAGCAGGTCCGAAGGCAGAGCACAGGTTCCTGCAGGAAAGGGTGAAGCTTGAGATTCCTGGAGCGGAGACATTCCGCAGGGAGTGCACGCATGGATCTGAAGGACAAGGAAAAGAAAAGGGAAGGAGACACGTTCTCAGAGGCAGCCGCTGAAGCGAGAGGAGGGCCGGGATCACGCGGGGACCGGCCGGCGGGAGAGGTGCTCGGGGAGAGAAAGGCCGAAGGCCGGAGAAGCCAGAGGACGACGTGAGAGTAACCGTGCAAACACAGGGATCACTTAGAGGACAGGGAGGCGTCGACAGCAGCAGAGCATCCAAGGGACCAGGCAAGGTGGAGACCGACAACTGCCGGGCAGGTCAGCAGAGGTCGCGGCCGCACCGTGGCCGGGAACAGACAACAGGCCAGCGCGCACGCAGGCGAGTGGCAAAGGAGGGCGGATCTCACCCTGTGGGTTGTGTTAATCGTGCCTTTCTATTTTCTTTATTTCTGACATCTGGGCCTTGCTGCCCCTGGAGGGACTGCCCCTCCGGGGGGAGCCGATTCCCACAGAGAGCAGAGGACCACCTGCAAGCTCTCCTTCCATCTGCAAACCAGCCCGACCACAGCCCACTGCCCACTGCCTGCTTACCCGGCTGTCACACTCCAGGCCTGTTCCCTGTTCTAATTACACCAGGGCCAGGGACCAGACAACCCGGGGCGGCCCTCAGTGCCAGAGCCCACTGAAATGATTCAAACCAACCAGTCCTGAGCCTGCCCATCCTCGCTTGCCTCGGCCTGCCCTTGCCCGCGTTCCCCCATCCCTTCTGCCTCCTAAGTGCCCTGGTTCCCACGTGCCCGTGTGGTGTGCTGTGTGTGCTCCCTGTTTTTAGGGACTTGTGAAGATAAACTTCTTCCTTCGAAACATCGCTTCCGTGTCTGTGTTCTCATCATCGCTGATTAAACACATCCCAGGTGCAGTGTAAGGCAGGCGATGACAGATACTGGGAGGAACGGTCGCCTAATCGTATTTGTTTTATATCCTCTAGCAACAGTGCAAAAACATGGTTACAGGAAAGCTCGTATGTCTCCCTGTAAACGTCTATAACAACTTTAACTTCTTCTAAATACATGATGTTGCTTTCTAGATGAGGCAATGGAATTCTTTGTGCAGCAAGAATTTTCCAGTATATTTCAAAATACCTTACCAAGAACATTTCTGAAATGTTCAATTACTACCTGATTACCACATGCCAAAAATTTACCAAAGTAATTTTAAATATTTAATTAGACAGTAAAATAAAATAAGTACTCACAGGAAATATTTTCCTAAGAATGGATACATGTGGTTTAGAAGATCGATGAATAAAGGTCACAAACAGTAATAATACAGTAATACCACTAACCCCAAATTTAATTCATCGACATGTGGGATAAGCAAGTTTACTTCTCATTGTCCACATAACTTAGCCTATGTATAAGGTTTCTTTTCTTTCTTCTGAAGTATCTTTTATTTTCACTCTATGAAGAATTTTTTAAGAAATGGCTATTTTAACACTTCACCAATTAATTTAGTAGTAATGAATAATTATTTAATACAGTAATTAATTTCTATTCTTGCAACTTAAAATTCAGACTATAAATACCGTCCTATGTAAACAAGACTTGGTTTTTAAATCTATTAGGGAACACAGGAGATAGTCACAGCAAAGAGTTACACAAACGGACAGTGTCTCCAATCCAGCGGGTAAGTGGTGTTTTTCCTTTCTTAGCAACAGGCATATATATCTTCTGGCAACCGAAAAATCTCCTATAGGCTGGGTGAGGTGGCTCGCACCTGTAATCTCAGCACTTTGGGAGATGGAGGCAGGAGGATTGCTTGAGGCCAGGAGTCTGAGACCAGACTGAGCAATAGCGAGACCCTCGCCTCTACAAAAAATTAAAAAATTAGCTGGGCATGGTGGTGCATGCCTGTAGTCCCAGCTACATGGGAGGCTGAGGCCAGAGAATTGTTTGGGCCCAGGAGTTTGAGGTTGCTGTGAACTATAATGGGGCCACTGCACTCTAGCCGGGGTGATGGAGCAAGACCTTGTCTCAAAAAAAAAGAAAAAGAAAAAGAAAAACCTCCTATAAATAAGCATAACCAGGTTTGGAGGTGGTCATGACGACATCCCTCTGTCCAGCTTCACCATGGCTGACGCCCGTGCAGTACTTCAACTGTCGGCCCCCGGACCAGGACGCTGCCAGGTGTTCACACACCTCCTCTGCTACTCGATCTTCACCCCATGATGGGGTGAAGCCCCATGACGGCTCTTCCCCAGGGCACAGAAGCGACACCAGAACTCAGAGATGCGCCCTGTGCAGGGTCCACAGCTCTATGGCTACGGCAAACCTAGAACCTCTATTATCTGTCTCATGGAAATGATCACCAGCCAATGTGATACTATTGATAAACTCCTTACAAAACTGTCAGCCAGACATAAAGTGTAACTATAATGTTTGTACCCTCACAATACCCCAGAATAAAAAAAAAAAAGAAAAAAAACTGTCAGCCAGAAATGACTATCTTTCAGGGCTTAAATTTTTTAGTGTTTTCGTTTTCTCATTTTCTCACAAGTAACTACCACTTGTGCTTGCTTCGGCAGCACATATACAAGTAACTACCACTTAACAAAGATAAGACGTTTTCTTTAATAATTGGCTCACATAATTTGCTGTATGTCCACAGAGAAAACATAGCCTGCCAGTGTGAACTAGATGTGTAGACTGATTAAATTATGGATGTAATTAAGTAATTACGGATTCTGTAGAATTTAAGCAAAGCTAAATGCTAATATATTAAATTTGTAAAATATCAGAAGTACAAAATGTTCACAATGGGCACACTCTTCAAGAACAGCATTTAAATTTTAGATGAGTAACTTGCCATTTTACTGAACTTATCTCTAGATAAGTTCTTTTTCCATTGAACAACAGTGTGCGTTTCTCACTAGCAGCTGGTGTGTGATCACTTTGCAGCAACTCTCCTGGGGCAGCCCCGCCCGGCCCCTCAGCCTCCTGGGTCCCTCTTCCTCCTCTCCTTCATTACCTACGGCCGGGCGGCGCTTCTTCCTGGTGTCCCCAGGTGCTGAAGAGGGGCTGGCCTGTGTCCAGTGTCTGAAACAACATTTTTAAAAATGGGCTTTTTGAAAACCTAGTTCTATGAGATGCAAATAATGGTAAAATTTTTAGAAATTTAGATAATACTAATTTACATAAAGTTTCCTTTACTGCAGGACTTCCTTTACTGCCTTGTCTTAGTCTGTTTTGTGTTGCTATAAAGAAATACCTGAGGCTGGGTAACTTGTAGAGAAAAGAGGTTTATTTGGCTGGTGGCTCTGGTGGCTGCAAAGTGAGAGATTGGGCAGCTGTGCAGAGATCACGTGGCCAGAGAGGAGGCAAGGGGGGAGGGGCCAAGCTGTTTTTAACGACCAGCTCTCACAGGGAACTAGTGCTAACTCGCTCGCCTCCCCCACTCACCCAGGGGTGGCACTGGTCTGTTCATGAGGGATCTGCCCCCATGACCCAAACGCCTCCCACTAGGCCCACCTCCAACACTGGGATCAAATCTCAACGTGAGGTTTGGAGGCGACAAACATCGGCACCACAGCATGCTCCTATAACGATTCTCTAAGAAGGGGCTTAATGGCCATGTTCCCAAAGCTGGTAGATCAATGGCGTCTTTTTTCACTGCCCATCTTTAAAGACACACTGGAGCGGATCTACGGAGCTGTGCATGCACGCAAGGATGGCAGAGGGTGGAGAGTGAGCTACTAAAGCAGAAGCGTGGCTAAAGTTGGGAGGGCAGTGGGAACTGTCTCTATCTGGAAAAAACTTTCCAGAAGATTCTGATATGCTGCCTTTCACCTCCCCAATTAAAAAAATCTCTGGTGGTTCCAAAAATGTAATGTACACAAGAATTCTCAAATGCAGATCCACAAGCTACACTCACATAGATTTATTATATCCAGAGCAAAACCCAAGAATTACATTTGACATTCACCTCCCAGTTGGTTCTGAGACATATGATTCCAGGAGCCTCATTTTGAGAACTACCGCTCTAGAAGGTATCGAGGATAGCAAATACTGTACTGTCTAAATAGAACGAGATGCTAAGAAATTAGCTTATGACTCACAATGGTACAAATTGAATAGTAGGATGATAGGTCTGGTTTGGCTTTGGAACAAATAAAAATTCAAATTATTTTAATTTTAAAATTAAAGTTTTTTAAAACTCTCAAAGATTCTTTTTAAAAATTCAGTTCCTTCCAAAAAAAAAAATCTTTCCTAAATGTAAACTTTATACAGTGACTTTGGTAGGCCATGGGGTATTAAAAACTGAGTAACTCTTTTTGAAATGGGATATGGAATTAGAAAAATAAATCGATAAAATACATTTTTTTAAAAACTGAGTAACCCTTACTCCCCAACTTAAAGGGACTTACATTCAAACAGATATAATAATATAAAATCACACTAACATGGGTTACAGTATGAGGAGTGCTGCAGATAGAGAAAATGCCATCTGTGTTCAATGGAGAAAGAAATCAATACTGAAAGGTAATCTAAATAAAAAGACTAACAATAACTGCAAGTAAATCACATTTTAATAAAATTTCATTTTATCTGAAGAAATAAAAAGACTACACATTTCTCAGACATAATATAAATATCATAGCTACTATTTCCTGACAGTTCATGTTGATAGTTGTAGAATTAGAGTTATAACAAATGTCTAAACTCCAGAGCACACTACTTCCCACCGCTGTGATATTTTCTACAATTTTAGACACAGGAGGAAAATGTCACCTGGCCACATTTTTCTATCCTCCTTCTACACAGCAACAAAGATCTTAGAAATTTGCTCTTACACACTGTAGAGTTTATTTTCAACAATAAAACTGAAGGGCAAAGGGGAAAAAAATAACATTTTTAAAACGAATTTTTAAAATTCTAGTTTTCCTAACCAATGTGTGAGTGGAAAGTAGTCTCCTAGGACTGTGTCATTCCAGGGAGAGAGAAGCCCCAGTGGGTGGATGATTCTGTGAACTTCCTGCACAGAATTTCCCCGCTTAGCAGCTCCGTAAACGGGCTCCTGCAAATAGGCAACAATAACTGCCAAAAACACTGTGAATGGACAGTGTCCTTTCAGGTAAGCAGCTCTGGCTACTCATAACGAGTGTTTATGATCATAGCAGCTACCACACCCAACACACTTCTGGCCACAGAACCTGCCAAACATACATAACTTTTCCACCTTGACCTCTTTCCATGCTAACAGTTTGCAGTAAAACAAATAGCTTCAAGTAACTCTGCAAATAAAATATTAAAATGGAAGGTGATGGATATGTTCACTTGTTTGTAGTAATCATTTCCTATGTATATGTATATCAAAACTTCATGTCAGTAAATCTGAATGCTCTAAGACATTTTTCTATATTTTAAAGAAAATCAGAAATAAGAGAGGAAACTCTACTCTGATATCTGTTAAAAGTATTTCCTGTACTAAATTGGAATGTTACAAGGTATGCATGTGGTGTAAATTCAATAGAGATAAAATGACTTATGCTCCATTTACTTGTTATATCTACCGTATCTCTTATCCAAAAGATTTGAAATTGTATCACAATAAAACACACAAATAAATTTAAAAAAAAAACTTCATGTTGCACAACTTAAAGATAAAATATAAAAAAATATTTTTTAAAAGTACTCTTCTATACCCCCTCCTTGGTGATATGCAAAACAGCAAAAACTTATTTTTTTATTATTTATGTGGAAGAAATTGTCACTTACCAGGCATGGCCATCTAAGTGGGCAGATATCACAGTAACAGACTTGCAGAAGAGGGAATGTGGACTGTGCAAATAAAATTCCATTATTACACAAGTCCCTGCAGCTTTCAAGTATATCTGGAGTTTTCTAAAGTTTTGTCAAATTGGAAGGCATATATGTGAAGTGATTTTAGAGTCTGGACATTGCTGAACACAGAAATAACTGCAAAGACATCACAAAGGAAGAGGGCCTGTATGGACAGATAGAATTCCAACAGGCAGAGGTGAGAGAAGCACATTCCAGAAGCCGGCAGAAGAGCACACGCAGTCAGAATGGCACCTGTGAGAGGCAGGTACCGAGCCTGTGACTGGCACAGGCACTTCTGGCAGCCCCTGTGAGCAACACAGAAAGTAGGTGGGACGGTCACAAAGGGATTTGAATGTCCCATCTTCCTTTACAAGGAGGTTAGGACTTTCCTGGAAAATCAAGAGAAGCCACCGCAGATCTGGGACTGGGGAGGGACCAGTCCCACACCATTTACGAAGAATGTTCATTTGCAATTGTTCAGAATAACCCCACACAATGACCTTGACATTCCCTAAGCTCCATGTCAGCAGGTTTTACATTAAAACAACATCAACGAGAACAGCACGAATCTGACTCCAGAAAGTCCACAGAAATAACGTAAATATTTGCAGAAATCTCTTGAAAAGGCAGAGGCAGCAAAGAGGACATGACATGCACCAATGCTTTCCGAAGTCCCCTCACACTTCTGTCTCCCACATTCCACACCAATTTCTTTTCTTCTGTCACAAACTTCTCCAAACCTCTTCCCTACTCCCACCATGGCCCATTCCTCAGCCTTCTGATCTTGCCTTTCTTTCAGTGGGCGAGAGCACCGATCCCCCTTCTTTCCGCAGAGCCTGAGGTGGGAGTCCTCGTTCATTCCATTCTGCTGTGTGATGATCAGAGACAGCAGGTGGGAGCACAGGACAAGAGGGCAGGGGTGAAGCTGGGAACAGCATGCATTTTCAGTCCTCCCCGCAGCGAGACAGAGGGCAGGGGTGCTAACAGTGCTAGGGAGAGGATCAGAAGGTCACTGTAATGCTCAAGCTGGGCTGAACTAGGGTAGTGGGAGGATGACAGAAAGGAAGAATCGGCCGGGCATGGTGGACACCTGCAGTCCCAGCTAATCAGGAGGCCAAGGTGGGAGGATCGCTGGAGCCCAGGAGGTGGAGGCTGTAGTGAGCTACGATGAAGCCACTGCACTGACACTTGAGGCAGGATTTATTAACGAAATTGAGCTCTTCAAGAACAACAGTCAAAAGTGTTGGTTAACTTCATATTCCAAGCCCTTCAGAGTGACCTCAAACGTGTGTCGAATGGCTACACGAATGGACGCACACGTGCATGAACGATGGGTGGAAGGAGAGCCAAGGACGGTGAACCACGAGTGTCTCTGGGACACTAACACGCACCTCCTCCCCTCCCCCACCCCAATCTTGGGGCGTCCTCCCGGCCCTCCTGCCTCAGGCTTTCCTATTTGCTGTACCCTCTGCCTGGCAATGATCCCCCCACCTCCAGCCTCACATCTGCGTTTACTGAAGTTGTCTAACCTGCCGAAAAGGGAGAACGCACAACTGCAGGTGCAGCAAAGATTCCAGAACCCAGAACGGTACGTTAGGTCTGGGTAATAGTGGTTACTATATTGCTACAGAATTCCAGGCACATCTGGCAAGGATGACAGTCCTTGACCTCTAGGACACGGGAGGTATTTCCTCCTCAGCGAACTATAACGCCTGCCACTCCCTGATGTGTCCCACGAGAACACCCAGATAGGTCCTTGTCCTGTCTAGTCTCACGTTCTCATGTCCGTGTTTGTCCCGGAGCCGTGTCCATGTGTTCCATTCACAGGCTCGGGTAGGGATGCAATGAGCCACCTTTCTTCCCCCGTGTGTGAACGAGGTGCAGCAATCGAGATGAGGCCGCAGACTGCTCTAGAAACCAGTGGGCTTCAAGGGCAACCACAGGTCACTGTCAGGCTATGCTGTTTTTTTAAAACTTCAGATTGTTGTCGCTTTGATGTTAACATTTAATAAAATGTTCTGTTCTATCCCTGGTAACTCACTTCAGTGAGTCTCCACTGTCTTTGAACCGCAGAGAAACTATCTGTCCAACTTAAGTGAAACCGAGGGTCTGAATTAGCGTGTTACCATAAATGTTTCTGTAGTTTGAGACTTTCTCCTACCCTTTCACATTACGAAGTGGCATTTCATTTTCTGAGATAAATACTTGGGCTGACAGTAACTTAAGTCAAGGTGCATGACCAGTGCGGCCCCATCGCTGCATCCACAGCTGTGGTCGCGGTCCGGCCCCACCCCGGCTCCGCACTGGCGGGCGGGGGACGGAAAGATCTACCCGCTTCCTCCCCGCACCGCCGGCGCCCTCCCCGCCCCTCCCTGCCCTGCCCACTCAGTGCGGTGAGCACGCGCCTCCCCGCGCACCCCGCCTGCTCTTCTGGGGAGCCCCGCGCCCGCCCTGAGTAGCTTCATCAACTCCGTGAAAATCCGTGGAATGAATGAGCATATTTTTATGTCGTGACTATTATGCAAGAAAAACGATACTGAGAAATCCCTCTTTTCTTTCTGAGAAGTGACGCACGCAGCGGAAGAGGCCTTCCAAGCCGTGGCGACAGCCAGGCGGAAGCTGGGGGCATCCCGCGGCGCCCCCGGGGTGTGTCCTCGCACCCAGGCGGCGAAGGCCACCGAGTAGCCCTCGAGCCTTCTGCGCCCAGGCTGAGCCAGCAGCTCCCCCTCGCGCTGTTTCTGCAGGGTCTGAACACCCGTCGGGCAGCTTCTCTCTTCCGCCCGCCCTGCCCTCCTTCCCGCCCGGCTGCCCGCCGCCCCCGAGCGCCTTTCCCTGAGCGCGTCACCTTCCTCCGCGCTCGCGCGACTTCTCTACCTTGGGCGTCTCACGACCCTGCACAGCGGCTCCTTGCTCCGCTTGCTCGGTCCTCCCACCTCCCTTGGGCATCTAAGTAGCAGGAACCTGAGTGTCAAAGGTTCTGCGAAGCCGGCAGCGGCTGCCCCTTCTAACCTGACCTAGGAAAGGTCCGAGTTAACTGGCCCACCGCGGCCTGCGAAATCCGCCGTGTGTCGCCATTCCCTGAGGCCAGCGCAAGGCGGGAGCAAACGGGGTTCCTGAGAGAGTTCGGGTGTCAGAGGGCGGTAATGCTAGATAATTCTCAAAACTCCGGAAGGCCCAGAAACGAGGCGCCAACAGGCACACAAGCTGTCCGCTGTCCCTGGGCGGGTGGGCGGAAACCCACGTCTTTCGGCTGCTCCGCCAGTTTGTTTCCAGGCAGAATTCCCACGCCTGGGAAGGGGCACGGAAAGCTGGTTCCTTTGCCAGCGGATTTTGTTATTTAAATCCCAACCGTGGCCAATCTAATAAACTCATCACCTCTTTCCCCGAGAGCCGGGACTCTGCAGAGATGTCCCGTTGTCTGCGGTGCTTAACCCCGCTTCCCAGAGCGAGCGGCGCGCGGGCGCCGAGGGTCACCCACTGAGACCCAGGCCAGCGCCCAAGACGGGCGGGCTGGGACGGGGCGTTTTACCTGCGCTCCTGACGGCGCTGGGAGCTGGGCGGGCCGCGGCCGCAGGCAGGAAAAGCAACGGCTTCGACTCCCTGTCGGCGACCCGGGCTCCCCTACGCCCCCGGGGCCTTCCGTGGATCCCGTGAGGGGACAAAGCCAGGGCCAGCAGGAGGAGCGCGGGCAGCGGGGCACCTGGCCTGGCCGGGCGCATGTCCGCGTGCCTGGAGGAGAGCGGGAGGCTCAGGGCGGATCCCCGGCGGGTCCGGAGGGTCTGCAGCCCAGGAGAGGGACGGGGGGTCGGTCGCAGTTGCGGGCTGGCAGGAGTCCTCACGGCCCGCCTGTCCTTGTCTGCGTCCGGGGGCGTCGGGCTGCAGCTGCACTGAGACTCAGCCCGAGCGCGCAGGAGCCGGTGCGCTGGGGGCGTGGGCGGGCTCGGGAGGCGGGGCGGTGTCTGGGGACCCCGGGGTCGTCCCACCGGCCGAGGGCGTGTCTCAGCGCTCAGACCCTCGATGTCCGCGCTGGCTCCCCTGGCGGATACCAGCCTCAGGCTCGGCCTGGTCTTCGGGCTCCCCACAGAACGCCTCCGCGGGGTCCCGGGCACTGCGCTCGGATTAGGGGACCCCGCCGCATCGCGCCCGCCCCGCCCCAGCTTTACTGGTCTCTGCGTCGCGGCTTGACCTGGCCAGCAGCGCAGCCTCGATGTCTGGACTGAAGAAAGAAGCGCCGAGCTTCGGCCTGGGGCGGGTGGAGATCGCGATTCCCGAGGCGGACAGGTGCGGGGGCTCACCCCCTGCTGCCGAGATGCCCTGCTCCTCCCGGGAGCGCCGGCCGTCCCGTCGCACCTGCCGCCCTGCCTCCGCCCGCCGGATGCGCCCCGCGGGCCGGCCGAGCGCAGGACGGAAGAGGTCTGTGGCTCTGCCTGGGGGAACACGGAGCTCCCCGGACTCTCTGGGCCTCCTCCCGGGAGTCACCAACGTGAGCGCTTCTGCAGGGGAGATCGCCCGGGTCGACCAGTACGCCCAAGGACGCGGACGGCTTCAGTTGCCCGGGCTAGAGTGCCGTGGCCTCAGCCTAGCTCACAGCAACCTCAACTCCTGGGCTCAAGCGATCCTCCTGCCTCAGCCTCCCGGGTAGCTGGGACTACAGGCATGCGCCACCGTGCCCGGTTAATTTTTTCTATATATTTTTAGTTGCCCAGCTAATTTCTTTCTATTTTTTTTTAGTAGAGACGGGGTCTCGCTCTTGCTCAGGCTGGTCTCCAACTCCTGAGCTCAAATGATCCGCCCGCCTCGGCCTCCCAGAGTGCGAGGATTACAGGCGTGAGCCACCGCGCCCAGCCGACTAGGGCTTTTTAAGATAGGGAATCCTCCCAAAGTGTTATCATTGCTAACAATTAAAAAATGAAATTAGGCCACTCGTTCTGATTACAATGAAGTGAGCATCTCTGATCAAATCGTGCTCTGTAAATCGTGGTAGAGCGCCTGCCTGCTTTATGGCTTTATATAAAGTACATTGAGAAGTGTTGAAATTGCTCGGCCGGCAATTGATTGCTAACTATCTTCTCTCAGGCAAAGTGGCAAACAGGTGAAAGAAAGGGAAGGAATAACCATGGGAAGCCGAGGCCCCGTTATCCATCCGGCACTGAACTACGCTGTTACTCTACAAAAAGACATCTCGTCTGTCACAGATCCTGAAAAATAATCCCGACTCATCCTGTTGGTTTATTTAGGTTTGGCATTTCCAACAAGCCCAAGAAATTGGAGAAATAAAACAAGCCTCACAGGAGCTCTATAAAATCATGCCTTTGGATGAAACTTCCTTTTGAGGAAGTCATACAGGTGAAAACTGCCTCTTCCAATCACTTTACTGTTTTATGTGTTTGTTTAATCTACTCCACGGAGCAGAGGCTCGTTCTCCCTGCAGAGGAGAACCAGCCACTTTACTGTTAAAGCAGCACAAAATCTGGTATTGCCTAAGCAAACCCATTGGCCTAAAAGAATGGCTTCCACCGTGGGAGACACGGAAGAGCCTTCGGAGAAAAATAAATTAAGAGTCTCTGAAGGCCCTAATTAGGTACAATAAACCGTTTCTAAGAGCTCTAGTAAAATGGAATAAGAAAACCTTAGAAGTTCACAGACATTGACAAGCATTTGGAAAATTAATTTTTATTAGAAAATAAGTTAGTGACTACTCTGAAAAACAGTGGGAAAATGCTGTGTGAGTAATACTGGAGAAGGAGGGGTACGGACACAGCAACAAGAAATGAGAATCAACTATCAGGGAAAGGCAAACAAAACCTGGAGATGGGATTATTTCCCTGTTCTCTGCACATCGAAAGTTAGGGGAAGCAAACCAACCGATGAACTTTCTGGAACCTGACAGTCTGGGCTCTACTTCTCCCTGGATCATTAGCCGTGTGACCCTGAGCAAACCGTTTAGTCTCCATGTTCTCTCTGAAAAAATGAAGGGGTTGAACTTCAGGGGTTCTCAGACTATGTAGCACATGAAAAGGGGCGTGAGGTGTGTGAAGAATGCAGATGCCCACACCCCTGGGGACCCATTTTAAGGCACTCTGGGTAGTTCTGCACCAAGTGATTCTTGAAATCCACTTTTATTTATTCAACAAAAATTATTTGAATGCAAACTGTGGGCCAAGTAGTGCAAACACAGTGGAGCCGCATCTGTGGATAAAAGGACAAAATCCTTGTCTTTGCGAAGCATCTAGCTTCAGGGATCTTGTTCCCCAACGCAATGATTTTTATCATAAATAAGCAGTTGCTTATAACTAAGTTACTCTTTGCTTTTGTTCTTTGTTGTGTTGATTGTATATCCTTGACTAATTCTTACTGCCCCAACTAAATGCTACGTGCCCTACCTCTTGCTAGTTAGTTCAGGGGCAACTTGAAGTTGATGTTCATGTTCATGTTGATACAATCTCAGTTAACACTTGCTAACTTATTATTTAATGTATAAAGGAGGGGTTGTCTGTGTAGGAAGAGATACTTAGACAACAACTAATGTTTTAAACAATTCAGTTTTTTATAAGTGTACATGTTAAATGCTATTTTGTAAGCCTTGAAACTCATGGCATTTATATTCTTTATAAATTAGCCAATAAATTGAACAGACAAAGTTCCCCTAAATATTTAACACCAGCGTACCCTATTACACATTTCAAGCTACAATCACAAATTTAATATAATTAATTTTACAGCAAGGGCATCATAGACATTCTATTCATATTTTTGAGCTGAGATACTCAGATACAAAAATAAAAAATTGTTATATTCTTAGGGAACCGTTTGAATAATCACAAACTTTCGAAAAGTTTTTCCTATGCTGAAGACACATAAAACTTCCAAGTGATTGGGAATTATTCAAAAAAGTAAAAGGTCGTAATTTAATTTAAAAGTATTTCATAAACTCTGATATGTAAAATGCTACACAGAGTAACAAAGGCACCAGCTGATCGTGAAGGTTAAACAAGACAGCACATGTTGAAATGCCAAAATGTGAGGCAATGACAGCAAAATTGTAAGAGGCCCTGGAGAGGTGACACATTTCAATAATTCGTGTACTGAGGTGACAGAGGGATTGGATAAGTATGTCACCAAAATAGTAAATAAAGTAAAATGCTTTTAATATGTCCAGTTGACATAACTAAAATGGACCACTGAAAATGCTCTTGAATGCTTTGACAACTGTCGGACTGTGCTTAGAATGATAAAAATTAATCACAATACATGGTGCCAGCAATTTGCTGATGCTGTGTTGTTGAGCTGGTGTTAACTCGAGCAAGAATGGAGTATAGGAAGTGGTGGGCGTCGCAGTTCAGAAAACAGGCCCAGAAATGAGTCTACCTGGATTCAAATCCCAGCTCCACCACTTAACAGCTGCATGGCCGTAAGGGGGCATTGAACTCCCTCCAAGCCTCAGTTTCCACACTGTAAGGCGGGGATAATAATGCACCCCCTTTAGGTGCCTGCCATGTCTGGGTTAGACTTAATTTTAGGCTCCTTCGAAGTAAGTGCCACAGCAGAGATTTCAGGTCACCCAAAAAGTCTCTCTTCCTTTGTATGTAGGGCAACATTGGAATGGGAAGCTTATTCACCAATAGGTGGCAGTGGCGATTTAATTTCTGGACAAAACATTATAACAAAATCAGTACATTGCTAAAAATGCCTGACTTCGTTTTCCATATCTGCTATACATTTTCTACCAATTCCAATGCCCTTGCCACCCCTCAGCTCTATCCGCCGCTGCCCTGCGTGAGTGCTGCCTGAACAGTTTAAGTAGCTTAACTAGGCCCCCACTCTCAACGCTCTTCCAAACCACTCCTGGCATTTCTACCAAATCACATTCACAGAAGCTGATGTAATGTCAGTCTCCTGCTCAGACCTCGAGGGTGCGCCCCAGGTTCACAGCGCCAAGTCCAAGCAAACCGGTTTTCAAAACTGTCATCATTTGGAACCTTTATAATTTTTACTCTTACTTTGTTATCCAGCTGCACTGATCTTCTCAGTTGTTTGTTTTTCCGAGCAAGGGTATTCCATTTCTCTGAGCCTGATATATCCTTAGAGTATATGTTATTCATATACATACATATTATGCGTATATATGTATACGTATAAATCCTATATGCACACCACATACATATCCAACCTCACACTCTTGCCCATTCCCTGCAGCCTGCCTAGTTGAAGTTAATCTCTGCAATCCTTTTTCCCAAAGTATTCTATTCCTTTGAGGCTTTCTATCCCACAAGGACTGTTTTTCAAGATCAGATGAGAGATATGTCCGCTCTTTCAAAATATTGTAAACCTCCAGAGAGAGGGAGGGATATGCATGTGTTCATGGGACAGAGAAAGAGTACACCCAAAAGCATTAGTTGAAAAGTTTAACAAACTGTCACTGTGTCTTGATGACAAAATGTTTGTCAATACCATCACAAAGAAGCAACGGCAATTCCATGAAGGATAGTCTTTTCAAAAAATGATGCCAGAGAAATTGGACACTCATATCCCAAAACACACACACACACACCATACACCTTTCACAAATACTAACTTAAAATGGATAACAGACCTAAATATAAAATGCAAAACTATAACTTCTAGAAGAAAACCTAGGTCAAGAGAAAGTCCAGATGACCCTGGGTTTAGTGATGCGTGTTTAAATACATTACCCAAGGTATGTATAATCCATGAAAAAAAATTGATGTTTGACTTTATTAAAATTTAAACTTCTGTTCTGTGAAAGATGCTATTAAGAGGATAAAAAGACAAGCCACACACTAAGAGAAATATTTTTAAAACACATAGCTGATAAAGAACTTGTATCCAATATATAAAAAGAACTCTTAAAACTCAACAGTAAGAAAACAAACAACTCAATTTAAAAATAAACAGAAGATCTGAACAGGTATCACACCAAATAAAATAATAAGATGGAAAATAAGCATGTAAAAAGTGTTCAACATTATTTGTAATTAGGGAATTGCAAATTAAAACAATAATGAGACACCAATACAAACACTGTTATTTAATAGAATAGTTAAGAACCAAAAAACTGACATATCAATTGCTTGAGCAACAGGAATTCTCATTAATTGCTGGTGGAAATACAAAATGGTCCAGCCACTTTAAAAGACACTTTGGTAGTTTCCTACAAAACTAAACATAATCTTAACATACAATGCCAGCAATCACACTCCTGAGTATTTACCCAACTGATTTGAAAACTTACTGCACGAAAATGTTTATAGCAGCTTTTTCGTAACTGCCAAAAACTGGAAGCAGTTGTCTTTCAATGGGTGAATACGTCAATCAACTGTGATATATCCAGTCATGAAATATTATTCAGCAATAAAAACAAATTAGCTATCAAACCACGAAAAGACACGGATAAATTGCAAATGCATACTGCTGAGAGAAAGAAGGCAGTGTGAAAAGGATACGTTCTGTATGATTCCAATTACATGACATTTTGGAAAAGTATAGCAATGGTAGAGAAATCAGTGATTGCTGGTGGCCCAAGGTGGGAAGGAGTGTTGAATAAACGAAGTTCAGGGGACTTTTAGGGTAGTGTATTCAAACTTTCCAAAAATCATTTAGAAGTTTGTGGGATTCCAGAATGGAACATATTAATAGAATGTAACAAAACAATCTAACTGTATTACAAATATATAAAACAACCTTAACGAAGGGGATGGGCGGGTGCCAGCCTAAGTAACGGTGGAAATGAGTGGAGTCCGTAAGACGAAAAGCAAAAGCAGCTGCCCATAAGCACTGTACTCCAGTGCATAGTGTTGCTGCTCAGGAGGTAACAGGTTCACACTTTGTTGCCACTGTGCATAGACAGTGGAATTGAACTGTTAAGTAAATGGATGTGGATGGTGGGAGCCAGGTTCTCACTGCTGGGGTGGAATTTATAGATAAACGGGGGAAGAAGCTAGAATGATCCATGTGATAATGGATTAGAGCTGGAAACTTAAATATGAACTCCTGTTTAGTTTTATATGGATACAAATGATTACATATAGAAATAGTTACAGACATACGTATATACACTGGTTAGTATACACACATATCACCTTGCTCTGTCAGCTCGGAGGGTCTAGAGGCAATCACACCCCAGTAGCAAGGAGCACACCTAACGTCCAGATCTTGGTTTCTAGTAGCATAAAAGGAACCCGGGCTCCTTGGGCAAATAGCTGATTCTAAGACTGGGGCAAGAAATATACAAGATGAGCCCAAAGCATCTTGTAATGCCAAAAGTAAGGAAGTACTAAAAAATAAAAAATAGACATATGTACAATGATGGGGGGCAGTGTTTGTCAAGAAGACACAGGAGCCAATGAAGAGCTTCCAGTCGCCAGCACCGGAATAATTTAAGCAACAAAATAAAATAGTGCTAGATGATAATCCCAGGTGTAAAATAAATATTCATAAGTCCATACTGGTATAAGTAATTTAATAAATAGGAAGGAAGAGACAAACCTCCCATGCAGAAGAATCCTAAATAATTCATGTAGACACTATGTCCTCAAGGAAGGGAAGCACGACTCCCCGATCCTTAAATGTGGGCTGAAGACAGTGGCCTCCTTCTGAGGAGTACAGTCTGGAGAGACGGGCAGAGGATAACTGGCAGTGGAGAAACCTGGCACACTCCCTGAGCCAGGTGATGAAGGTCAGCGTAAACTGTGATAGCATGTTCATAGCATGTATCCGTGATATGATGGGATAAAAAATGGCACTTTTCCTTTCTGGTCTTCCTCCCTAAAACTCATAATCCCAGTCTAATTAGGAGAAAAATATCAGACAAATCTCAATTGAGGGACATTCTATAAAATGCCTGAACAAAACTGTCAAGGCCATCAAAAACAAGGAAAGCCTGAGAAACTCTCATAGCCAAGAGGAGCCTAAGAAGACATGTTAGGCTGGGCACAATGGCTCATGCCTGTAAGCCCAGAACTTTGGGAGGCCGAGGCAGGAGGATTGCTTGAGGCCTAGAATTCAAGACCAGCCTGGGAAACATAGCAAGACCCTACCTCTACAAAAAACAAAAAAATTAGCTGGATGTGGTGGCGTGAGCCTGTAGTCCCAGCTACTTGGTAGGCTGAGGCACGTGAGTCCAGAAGTTTGAGACTACAGTGCGCTGTGATCTCATCTGTGAGTAGGCACTGGACACCAGCCTGTGCAACACAGTTAGTCTCTGTCTCTTAAAAAATTAAAATTTAAAAATTCTGCAAATCAAAGGACAGTTCCACACAGTGAAAAATTTTTCTGCCCCAAATACCAATAGGGACTTCATTGACAAACTCTTGAGGTGGAATTAAGTATTATTTCCATTTTCCAAGTACATTAAACTATCCAGTCATGGGACTAAATTATACTATTTTCCATCATCTTGGTTTGGCACCCCTTTTTACGTATTGAGATTACTTTTTCTTATATTATTGTCATTTTCTTCAATAAAGTGCTACGAAATAGCTAGAACAGTCACTTCATATGACAAATCAGTAACCTGAGACATACAGAGGTTTGTGGCTCTCTCACGTGAGTCAGGAGACATTCCTATCACAATTCTCGGCTTGTTTTCTTATGTGTGACTGCAAGTGAATCTAAGTTTCTTAGTCTGGAGAAATATCTGAAATGAGGAGCTGAGTCTCGCACTCTGACTGCTCATTGTAATCAACAGGCAGGTGCAAGAGAAGTTTGGCATTAATCACTTACATAAATTACATTATTCTTCCTCTTGTTCACTAAAAAGAATGTGCAGTTTTATTGTCATGAGATAGATTTTCATTGATTTAAAGTTAACTATATTTTAAAGGAAAATGTAGTTAAATTGTTTGACTTTATAATTAATTCTAACACCCAAAGCCTATCCTTTGTCAGCTGCAATCTTCTGCAAACATGAGGTGATAACTGAGATACATACTTTGAACTTTTTTAAATTTGCATGGTAAATTTTATTTAGGAAATTTCAGAAGTTTCTTTCCAAAGTAATAGCATCAACAATAAACGTGAAAACAGAGTTGACTTCACAATGAATGAATTATATTTTTGTGGCTATTTCAGGAAAGAGATTTCTGGTTAACTTAATTTCGTGGTTAGTGCAAGGTTCACCACCCACCGCATTTCCTTTCATGTCTTGCTTTAGAAGTGTGATCTAAGCCACGGAAGTATATCTGGCAGGGTAACAAAGGCAGAACATATTGGCCAAGGCACTGCCCGTTGGCAAGAGAAGCACACGAAAGGCCAAATTAGATACAAAACTCGCGTGATAAACATGGGCTTTAGAAGAAAAAAGCCGAATAGTTTTAAGGACTGTTTCCTTGAAAGCCTTTCCTCTTCTTTTTTCTGAGATTTTTCTCTCCAAATAGCTAGATAATGATTAAAAGAAGAGAATCCACCTAGTAAGAGACAAATGTTGTGAAGTGGTTTCACCTTAATTTTTTAAAAATCTGTCACCAGAAGCATAATGGCTTCATGAAAGATATTATAAATTGCAGCATGATTGACTATTACAGTTTTCTTTATATCAGTCTGTGATGAATTTGTATGACCTGTGGCTAAATCATTACACGCTGGTTCTTACCATCTTCAGTCCAGAATATAAACTTTTTCTGACCTGCTCAAATGTTCTTTTCAGAGTTTAAGACAGGAGTTCCTACTCTTCTCAAGGTCTAGTGTTCCTAAGAACCACACAGGGATTGTATGAAAACAGTTGCTCAGGTCCCATCTTTGAAAATTCTGATTTGTGCATCTGAGTGTGGGGTCTGGGGATCTGTGTTTTTAACAAGCAGCTGCCTCCCTCCACCCAAGAAAATTCTGTGCAGAGAGTCTGTGAGCCACTTTTTAAACATGGTTAATTTTTTACACTTCATATTGAAATCATTTTAGACTTACAAAAAAGTTGCAAAAATAGTAGAGTTCCTTTATACCATTTACCCAACCACCCTGAGTTTTAACATCTTGCATCATCATACTACAGTCATCAAACTCAGACAATTAAAATCAGTACAATATTATTAATTACTCTCCACACTGGAGTCCCACTTCATCAATTTTCTACTTCCCCCAGTCCAAGATGCAACCCACAATCCTGCATTGCATTTAGGAGTCATGTCTCCTTGGTATCCTCCAATCCAGGAGAGTTCCTTGGTCTTTTGTCTTTCTTGACCTTGACACTTTTCAAGAGCACTGATTGTTTATTTTGTAGAATGTCTCTCAGCTTGGATTTTCTGATCTCTCTTCGTGATCAAATTTGGCTCATGCATTTTGCCAAGAACACCACAGAAGTGATGACGTGCCCATCTCAGGGCATCTTTCCAGAAGGTACATGAAACCGCTCTGTCTCCATACTCTAATATTATACTTCATCACTTGGCTAATGTGTATCTGCCAGCTATCTCCACAGTAAATTTACTAGCTTTGTAATTAATAGATATCCTGTGGAGTGATACTTCTCCACCAAAATCTTGTTTCTCATCATACCTTTTTTTATTTCAAAATATTAAGGGTGTACAAATGTCTTTGAATTAATAGATCACTTTTGTAATGCTTGAGCCACAGCTATAAGTGTGTCATCATCCAAATAATGTTCATTTTACCCATTAAGGTAGGTTTTTGCCCACCGCTTGCTTCCTCCTTCCCCCTGCTTGATTTCCAATGCCTTTTACTTCCCTCTGTTCACATGTGTGTTCATGGGTTAGTTCCAATTTAATAGTGAGTACATGTGGCGTTTGTTTTCCCATTCTTTAGATATTTCACTTAGGATAATATCCAGTTCCACCCAAATTGCTGCAAAAGGCATTACCTCATCCTTTTTTATGGCTGAGTAGTACTCCATGGTATACATATACCACATTTTTTTAAATTTCAGAACATTACAAGGGTACAAATGTTTTGGTTACATGAATTGCTTTTGTATGGTTTGAATCAAAATTATAAGTGTGTCCATCACCCAGATGCTGTGCATTCTATCCATTAGACGTGAATTTACCAATCCCCTCCTCCTCCCTCCCACCTGCTTGATTTCCATTGAGTTTTACTACCATATGTGCACATGACTTTTGATCAATTAATTCCAATTTAACAGTGAGTACATGTGGTGTTTGTTTTTCCATTCTTGCAATACTTCACTTAGAAGAATGGTCTCCAGTTCCATCCAGATTTTTACAAAAGGTATTAGTTCACCATTTTTTATGGCTGAGTAGTACTTCGTAATATACATATACCACATTTTATTAATTCACTCATGTATTGATGGGCACTTGGGTTGATTCCACATCTTTACACTTGTGACTTGTGCTACGATAAACATTTGAGTGCAAGTGTCATTTTTATAAAATGTATTTTTTTCCTTTGGGTAAATACCCAAGAATAGAAAATGCTGGATCAAATAGTAGGTCTACTTTTAGTTCTTTGAGGTATCTCCATACTACCTTCCATAGAGGTTGTACTACAATTGCATATTTTTAAGTGTTCCTTTCTCTCTGCATCCATACCAGCATCTGTTGTTTGGGGATTTTTTTTTGATAAAGGCCATTCTCACTGGCGTTAAGTGCTATCTCATTGTGGTTTTGATTAGCATTTCCCTGATGATTAGAGATGTTGAGAATGTTTTCACATGCATTGGCCATTAGTCTATCTTCTTTGCAAAGTTTCTGTTCATGTCTTTTGCCCACTTTTTAATGGGGTTTAATTTTTTTTGCAACTTGCTTGAGTTCTTTGTAGATTCTTGTTATTAGCCCTTTACCAGATATATAGCATGCAAATATTTTCTCCCATTCTGTAGGTTGTCTATTCACTCTATTGATTGTTTCCTTGGCTGTGCAGAAGCTTCTTAATTTAATCAGGTCCCATTTATTTATTTTTGTTGTTGCTGTGAATGCCTTTGGGTCTTATTCATAAATTCTTTACATAAGCCAATATCTAAAAGAGTTTTTCCAACATTTTCTTCTAGAATTCTTGTAGTTTCATGCCTTAGGCTTAAGTCTGTTATCCACTGTGAGTGGATTTTTGTGTGTGGTGAGAGGTGTGGATCCTGTTTCAGTCTTCTACATGTTGCTATCCAATTTTTCCAGCACCATTTATTGAATACAGATTCTTTTCCCCAGTGTATGTTTTTTACTGCTTTGTATAAGATCAAATGGCAATATGAGGATGGTTTTATATCTAGGTTCTCTTTTCTGATCCATTGGCCTATGTCTCTGTTCTTGTGGCATTATCATGCTGTTTTGGTTACTATAGCCTTATATTATAGTATAGCTTGAAGTCTGGTAAAGTGATGCCTCCTGATTTGTTCTTTTTGTTTAAGGTTGCTTTGACTATTCAGGGTCTTTTTTGGTTCCATACAAAGTGTAGAATTATATTTTAGGTCTGCAAAAAATGACGTTGATATTTTAATGGGGATTACGTTGAATCTGTAAATCACTTTGGGTAGTATAGACATTTTAAGAATGTTGATTCTGCCAATCCATGAACATGATATGTTTTTCCATTTGGTCACATCCTCTGCAATTTTCTTCCTCAGTGTTTCACAGTTCTCCCTGTAGAGGTCTTTCAACTCCTTGGTTAAATATATTCCCAGCTATTTTATCTTTTTTGTTGCTATTGTGAAAAGTATTGAGTCTTTGATTTGATTATCAACTTGACTGTTGTTGGTATATAGGAATGCTACTGACTTGTGTACATTGATTTTGTAACCTGAGTCTTTGCTGAATTTATTTATCAATTCCGGGAATCTCCTGGCAATATCTTTGGGGTTTTTTAGATATAAGATTATATCATCAACAAAGAGCAACAGTATGACCTCTTCTTTCCCCATTCAGATACCCTTGATTTCCTTCTCTTGCCTGATTTCTCTGGCTAGGACTTCCAGCACTATGTTGAATAGAAGTGGTGATAGAGGGAAACCTTGTCTGGTTCCAGTTCTAAGTGGGAATGCTTTCAATTTTTACCCATTCAGTATGTTGGCTGTGGGTTTGTTGTACGTGGCTTTTATCATTTTTAGGTAAGTTCCATCTATGCCTATTTTGTTAAGCATTCTTATAAAAGGGTGATGAATTTTGTCAAATGCTTTTTCAGTGTCTATTGAGAAGATCATATGGTCTTGTTTTTGTTTCTATTTATGTGGCAAATCACATTTATAGATTTGCATATGTTGAACCATCCTTGCATCTCTGGGAGGAAGCCCATGGGGTTATGGGGGATTATTTTCTGATTGCAGCTGAATTGGGTTTGCTAGGATTTTATTAAGAATTTTTGCATCTATACATAACAGATATTGGTCTATAGATTTCTCTTATTGTTATGTCCTTTCTAACTTTGGTATCAAGGTGATATTGACCTCATAGAATGAGTTGGGGAAGATTCCTTCCTTCTCAATGTTATGAAATAATTTTTGCACTATAGGTACCAGTTCTTCTTTGTAGGTCTGGTAAAATTTGGCTATGAAACCATCTGGTTTGGGGAATTTTTTTTTGAGGGGGGTGGAGATTTTTTTATTGCTGCTTCAATTCCATTACTTGATGTTGGTCTGTTCAGGAATTCTATTTCTTCCTGATTGAGCCTAGGGAGGTTGTGTGTTTCCATGAATTTGTCCATTTTCTCAACATTTTCAAGTTTATGTGCACAGAGGTTTTTATAGCAGTCAGAGATGACATTTTGTATTTCCATGGTATCAGTTGTAATATTTCCCTTTTCATTTTTGACTGAGTTTATTAGGGTGATTTCTTTTCTGTTTCTGGTTAATATAGTGAGAGCTCTGTCGATTTTGTCTACCTTTTCAAAGAAACAGCTTTTTATTTCATTAATCTTTCATATAATTCTTTTGTTATTGATTTCATTTAGTTCTTCTCTGACCTTAGTTATTTCTTTTCTTTTTCTGGGTTTATGATTGGTTTGCTCTTCCTTTTCCAAGTCTTTAAGATGATTCATTAGATTGTGGATTTGTGACCTTTCTGTCTTCTTTATGTAGGCATATAAAGCTATGAATTTTCCTCTTAGGACTGCTTTTGCTGAATCCCACAGATTTTGATAACTTGTGTCCCCTTTGTCATTTAGTTTGAAGAATATTTTGATTTTTATCTTAATTCCTCTTTAACCCAATAATCATTCAGCAGTAGGTTGTTTAATTTCTATGACTTCATGTAGAGTTGAGTGTTTTTGTTGGAATTGATTTCTAATTTTATTCCACTGTGGTCTGAAAAGATAGATGGTATAATTTTTGTTTTTTTAAGTATGTTGAGACATGTTTTGTGGTCTAGGATGTGCTCAATCTTAGAGAATGTTCCATGTGCTGATGAGAAGAATGTATATTCAATGATTTTGAGATAGAATGTTCTGTAAATGTCTGTCAGGCTCATTTGTTGTAGAGTCCCATTTAAGTCCATTGTTTCTTTGTTTTATTTTCTGTTTGGAGGATCTGTCCTGTTCTGTCAATGCGATGTTGAAGTCCTTGGCTATTATGATACTGCTGTTTATCATTTTGTTTAGATCAAGTAGGCTTTGTTTTATAAATCTGGGCATGCCTGTGTTATGTGTATAAATATTTAGGATTGTTAGGTCTTCTAGTTGAATTATTCCCTTCACCATTATATAATGATCATCTTTGTCTTTCTTTGCTTTTGTTGATTTGAAGTCTATTTTAAGTGATATGAGAATGGCTATACCAGCTTTCTTTCAGTTTCCATTTGCATGGAATATTGTTTTCCATTCCTTCACCTTGAGTCTGAATGAGTCTTTGTGGGTTAGATATGTTTCCTGGAGACAGCCAATACTTGGCTTGTTTTTTTTGTTGTTTTTTTTGTTTGTTTGTTTGTTTGTTTTTTCTCCCATTCAGCCAGCCTATGTCTCTTGAATGGGAAGTTCAAAACCATTTACATTTATTGAGAAAATTGATAAGTGGGGTGGATTTCTATTTATCCTGTTGAGTTGAACTTTATTGCTCTGTTTTACCTCTTGAGTCATTGTGGTATCTGGGCTATGACCTTTAGCTTTTGGGTTATTTTACACTGGTGGATGTCTATTGTGCTGATCCATGTATAATGAAGTTCTGAGTACTTCATGCAGGGCAGGTCTGGTCTTGACAAATTCCCTCACTGTTTGCTTGTCTGAGAAAGTCTTTATTTCTCCCTCATGTAAGAAATCAAACTTTTAGGCTGGCCATTGTTCTGTTTGAGAAAACTGAGAATGAGGCCCCAATCTCTTCTGGCTTGTAAGGTCTTAATTGATAGGTCTGCCATTAGTCTGATAGGTTTTCCTTTGTAAGTTACCTGATGCTTTTGCCTTATGGCTCATAGGAGTGCCCCTTTTGTGCTTATTTTGGCCAGTTTGATGACTAGGTGTCATGGTGATTGCCTGTTCACAATGAATCTCCTAGGACTCCTTTGAGCTTCTTGTACCTGGATATCTAGATTTTAGCATGGCCAGGGAAATTTTCCTCAATTATTCCCTCAAATATGTTTTCCCACCCTTGTGTATTTTCTTCTTCATCCTTAGGGATGCCTATGATTCTTATGTTAGGCCTGTTTACATAATCCCATATTTCTTGTAAAGTTTATTCATTTCTCTTATTTTTCAGTTCTTTCTCTTTGACTGACTTGTTTACCTGCAAGATGTTTCTTCAAGCTCTGAGATTCTCTCTTCTGTCTGATCTAGCCTATTCTTAAGGCTTTCCACTGTGTTTTGGTATTTTCTTGAATGAATTTTTCATTTCCAGAAGTTCTGTTCGATTTTTCTTAATAATTCGATTTCTTTAGTGAAGTCTTCATTGATTTCCTGCATTGTTTTTGAGGTTTCTTTGTGTTAGGTTTCTATTTTCTCTTGTATTTCATTGAGCTTCTTTACAATCCATATGTGAAATTCATCTGTCATTCTAATCTTTACATTTTCATTGATATCCATTGGTAAGGAGTTATTGGGGGTTTTTTTGAGGGGGTGTCCTTTTGCTCTGAGTTTTCATATTTCCAAAATTCTTTCACCAATTCTTTCTCATCTGACCTCTTGGTCAAGACCTAGGGATATTAGGCCTGGTCATGGGCCTGTCTCTGGGTCCCCAAAGCTCAATCCCTGAGCATGTCAGGGAAAGGAGTGCTGATCCTGAGTTGCCTATGGGGTGTTTTAGCAGGTTTCAGAACCTCTTGGGCTACCTCTGACCTGCTGTATTCACGTCTTCCCAACAGTGTGTAGTGAGTTAGGTCCCCCAGCTTAATCTCCAAGATGGTGGGAGGTACCTATGAGTACAAATCATCTGCTCCCTGTTTGCTTGAGTTAGAAGGTGCTATACTTAGCTATGGTGTTGTTCACCCTGTCATTGATTGAAGTTTGTGTGGAAGAGTGAGCTGCTGAGATGGTCTTTTGTGCCTGTAGTAAGTAAGCTCTGGTCCTCGAGGTGGGGCACATGAATGCCCCAGTTTTAGGAGGGACCCTGTAGCTCCCAGGAGGTTGCTTGAGCTCTACTCCCCTTGAGTTGGGGGAGGAGCAAGACAATTTGTGGCTGGATTGGGAGAGTCTGAGAGGCTTTGCAAAGCCCTGGCAGGGCTCAGAGGTTGCTTATCCAGCCACTAGGGGGAGCCACTGGTACGAAGTTCAAGGCAATCTCTCCAAGCTGGTGAGGCTGTTCCCAAGGGGCCTAATCCTTGAGTGTTAAGGCCCAGGACCAGGCTCTTTCTGTCCTTGTCCTCTAGTGTAGTTTCTCTGTGGGTTGGGGCGAGTGCCCTCCCTATTCACTCCCAGGAACTCCACAGCACTCTCCCATCAGATCAGTCTGAAAGAGTTCCTTCACCGCCCCAGGCTGGTTCTTGAACTACCCCTCAATCCATGTTTCCAACCCACTAGCATGCATCTCTGTGGGATGCTGGCAGGTAGGGGATCCCCAATCGTGTATGCCTCTTCCACCACAAGACCCCAAGGGGAGAGAGGTAGGCCTCCCTGTCCACAAGGGCCTTTGCCAGGGGTACACTCCCACTGGGGGGAAGCAGCCACTTGTGGGTTTCTTGGCTCAAGCTACACTACCTATTGTAATGAGTGGGGGGAGGGGCTGCTGCTCCCATTCAGTTGGTGCACCCAAGGCATTTGGTTGTCATGGGAACCAGGGGCTAGGCTAATTCACTCCGAGTACTGCACCCCTATCCAATATGGCAGTTCTCCAACAGGGCTGGGGGATGGGCACACTCATAGATCCCTGTTCTTCAATGGCCCTCCACACTCTCCTGTTGGATATGTCCATAAGGGCTTCCTTGCCACCCAAGTCCAGGACTGAGATCTCTCCCCTGTGTCTCCCTGCACTGTTCTCATGTCCAGGAGGCACTGGGTCCTGCCCACCTGTCCTAGCCACCAGTATGCAAACCCATGAAACACCAGTGGGCAGGAATTGTGGCAGGCTCAGCCAGGAGCATGCACCCTCCATAGAGAAGCAGCAATTCATGTGCTTCTTGGTTCAGAATATTCTCATGGTTGCAATGGGGGCTAGGGGCTGTGGCTACCAGCTTTCCTGAGCTACAGTTACTCTCTCTTATTCTGTGATTGGAGGAGGCACAGAGGAGGAAGTGTTCAGGTGTAGGAAAGTTGGCACTTTGGTCTCTCATGGTACTTTCCCATGGAGTGTTTTCCTTTTGAACACCCAAACTCCTGGGGTCCACTGGTTCACCCACTATTCCTATTTAGCCACTGTGCCTGTGCTTGTGGAGTGTGGAAGCGCCTCTAGTATATCTTATGTCCCCCTGTTCACCGAAGGTATCTAGGTGGGGCAGGGGAAGCCCCCTTTACCCTGTCACTGGGCTCTGAGCCTCTCTGGGTTTGGTCCATGCCACAGTCTTCTCCTCTATCTTCTTTCTCAGCTTCACAGTTTTTCTTGGTTGGGTCCCCAGATGTCTCTGTTGTCTCTCCCTGTGATCCACACCTGAGCTGCAACTGCTCTCTACTCTCCTCAGTTCAATATTCTACCCTCCAGCCAGGACAATACAACAAGTGATGTCTCTAGTCAGCCATAATGGCTCACCTACCATATACCACATTTTGTTAATCCACTCA
>NW_012153174.1:12235022-12251565 GCF_000956105.1 Propithecus coquereli
TTTGAGTTCTGTGTAGATTCTGGATATTAGCTCTTTATTGGATGTATAGTTTGCTGGGAAAATTGGATATCCATATGTAAAAGAATGAAACAGGATCCATATTTCTTACCACTCACAAAAATTAATTCAAGATGGATAAAAGGCTTAAATGTAAGGCATGAAACCATAAGAATTCTAGAAGAAAATGTAGAAAAAACTCTTCTATATATCAGCCTAAGCAAAGAATTTATGACTAAGACCCCAAAGGCAATTATAGCAACAATAAAAATAAATAAATGGGACTTGATTAAATTAAAAAGCTTCTGCACAGCTAAGGAAATAATCAACAGAGCAAATAGACAACCTATAGAATGGGAGAAAATCTCATTATACTTTAATCCACTAATTTTGCCGTTCATTGATGACTGATGGTTGTAACAATTACTGTATTTTTGCTAAATAGTGATTTTCCATCATTATCAATACTTTCACATTTATTAATTGGAAGTCTACTGCAAGGTAGAACCACCCTCTCTAACTCATTTATTTATTTACTTATTTATATTTATTCAATTCCTTGTTTATATTTGAGTAACTCTGTATATTCAACCAACACTTTTTGAACTTCTATGAATAATTTGGCTTTGCTCTACCTCTGGGACAGATAAGTGAGTCATAATTGTTCTTGCTCTTGAGAACATTCTAGTTTATTGATTAGATCCAAGTGAGTTTGATTAGCATAATTTATTTTTCCCAAGCCTCCTTTATGAGACTGAGTTCATAACTGAATTTCTAAAATAGTATTGACCTCTCAAATTTTAGTGAGCATAAAATCACTTAGGAAACTTGTGGAACATGCACACACTCCAAACACTGAGCCAGAAAGAGACCAGGTCATCTGCATTTGTTGCTAGGGGTCCTTAATGATTAAGATGCAGGTGGTAAGGACCACACTTGAGAAACTGCTGCAGACAGAGAGCTGTGTCAGAGATTTAAACTCTTTGCAAGGTCCCCTAAATCAGCAAGTTAGTCTCTTCCACTTTGGTGTGTTTTTAATTACAAGATGCATTTTTGGTTCTTTAGAAGAATGCCTCTCCTTTTCTAAAGCATAGGAACAAGTCTTTTATTTAGGCCATCATCCTTTCCCAGGATCCATCAGCTTCTCTGACCAATGGAGAAAACACTTGTGGAGGATGAAAAAGCACTGGTTTTCCATCATTCAAGGTCGTATGGTCATAGTCCTTGTTAGCAGTATTGAAAAGGGATGGTTTGACTAATGCTGCTCTTTTGATGAGGGCTCTAGATGACCCGAGGCTTGTTGTGTAGACCACCACAGGAAAACCAGGAAAACATATACTGTAGCTCAAATGTTCTAAAGTGTTACTGTGTTTAAGTATACTCAGTAGCAGTTTTGTGTATGTTTGTACAGTTTTCACCTCCTTTCTAAGGAGGACCTGAAGCACAGTAGACTCAGGAGAGTCTGTTTGAGCTTTTGATAGTCAAAGGCCGGGATTTAGAGGCAACTTCTCTACTTCCCCGTGCGTGAACTTGGGCAAATCACGGAAGAACTCCGAGTCTTCACTTGCTCCTCAGCAGAACAGGGTCATCGTCGTCCAAGGAGCGAATGAGGTTCCAACGAGCTCATCATGCAGGGAAATATTTTTTGTTTTAACCTCGGCAACTCACACACATACCCTTTATTACGGGCCATAAACAAATTTTGTTGGTTTTCATTTTTAGAAATAAAGGGAATCAGTCCTCAATTCTTAGGATTCTCTAAGGAAAGTACTACATTTATTCAGATTGTAAAAATGTTTAAATATGATTAAAATAATGAGAGAGATGACTTTTTCCACCTCAACAGACTGTCACTTTACGTGCTATTTCTTGTTTCATTTGATCTATTTGGCAGCAAAAAGAAAGTTCGTTTATAATAAATTTCGGGAAATATAATTTGAGCCATATAGGTAGAGATATTATTTATTGTTTTAAATAAACCATTCATGTGATGATTCATTTCTTATGAATGGACTCTGTGCACAAGCCAAATCGATGAATTTTTCTTGAGTGAGGTCAATGGTGAAGCTGAGACAACTGTCAGAGCGGAAGGCCGCAGCCCTCCCGTGCTGCCGAGGGTGCTAAGCCCACTAGAAAGTTGTTTAAATTTCTCTCTTCTACGTCCTGAAACAGTCTTAAATATATATATATATAAAACGCCTCAAACCCTTTAACAAAAAAAGTTACATGTCTGCTAACCTCCGTGTAAATCCCATGAGGGCAACAATATGATTTCTTAAGCCCAACGGTCCAAAGGGGATTTTTGACAGTTTTATGAGGGAATTAGTTATTTCCTTTTCTATGTTCCTTTTCCTCTCAGACTGAGCCGGGTCGGAGCCCACGCCGTGCCCCCTCGGGTCCGCCCTTCGCCCCAGCCTCCCCGAGAGCACAGTGAGAGCCCTGGGACACGGCGCAGACGCCCTACTGGGAAGGCCGCCTTCTGCGCTCCCCTCCCTCACCTGAGATTTCTCTTTGGGGATTAAAAATATATACGTAGTGATTAAAAGGATATTTTATCATGCAATAACTGAGAAAAAAAGGATATTTCATGTCTTTTTAGCCAAATCACTGCTAAATACACTTGTCCTTCTCGTCACACTGGACGGGTTCCTGTGCTCCCCACCGCCTCCCAGGACGTGGCCACGAGACCTCTGCTCTGATCTGCTTACACATTCGTTTTCCCGCACAGATTTATACTATCCTCAACTTGTCCTTTCCCCATTTCTCTGGATTTGTGGAGCAGTGATTTTTATTTTTCATTCAGTTCAACTCTGTTCCCATCTGTCAGTTGCCTTCCTTTAAAAAAAGCAAGGGGACTGTTTCCCCTCTGGTTCTCAAAGTGGTTCTCCAGCCTCCCCTGGGAACTGATTAGAGACGAGCATCGTGGGCCTGCCCAGACCTGCGCAGGAGCCCTGGGGGTGGTGGGGGCAGCAGTCTGTGCCTAACAAGCCCACCAGGGCTGTCACGCTCGCTTGTTTGAGAGCCACTGGATTAGAGCATTAGCCAGGATCCCAGCAGAAACACATGGGGCATTGGGCCCCCAGCAAATTTGGATAATTTGAAGAGTTTAATTAATAAACAATTTACAAAAGTATGAACAGAGTGAAGAGAAATGTAAGTGCCACTAACGGGGGGGTAGCATCACCCCGTAGGCCTAGGAGCCAGGTAGGGCCCCGGGGACAGGGAACTCTGTGCTGAGGGTGCTGCAGGGCAGAGACCTGCCACCTGCCAGAAGCCACTGCAGGAGAGAACATGACTCCAGCTGTCTCCAATCCCTGGCCAGGGTTCCCCGTGGCTCAAGCCCACTGGAAGCCCGAGGGCCCAGAGACTGGCAGGGTGGCAGGGCAGGCAACAGGTAGAGAGGGCTGGCAGGAGCACGGGGGCCAAGAGAAGCCGCGCAGCACAGGGAACCAGTAAGGCCCAGTCCCCACCAGTGGAGAAGGGCAGCCCCACGAGTGACAGAAGCACGTGCTATCGAGGGACTCCAGCGGTGCTGCAATGAGGGGGGTCACCCATCCCAGTCTGCATGGGAAGCAGGGTTTCCCAGGACAGGGACTTTCAGTGCCAAAAGCCAAGAGAGTACAGAAAATAACACGTCAGTGGGGATGTGGAAGATGCGGAGAATAAAATCTCTGTGCCTCGCTGCTGGGCGTGTAAAATGGTGCAGCTGCTATGGAGGAGTCTGGCAGCTCCTCGAAACGTTAAACATAGCATTACCCCGATCCAGCCGTTTCCCTGCTGAGTACATACGCCCGAAAGGATTGAAAGCAGGGCCTCGAGCAGATACCCGTACACCTCGCTCCGAGCAGCTTCACTCAGCGTCCTCCAACAGATGAAAGGGGATAGATACGACGGTGCTGTGTCCAGGGCCGGGTAAGGAGTCACATGACCCTGTTTGAGGGGTTTTAAACTCTTTTTATAGGGAGGGATGAAGTTGGATTGTTTTCTGTTTTGTTTTGTTCCATTTTATTTTAAAGAGACTTGAAGCCACTTCTCTGTCTATTCTGATGTCCAGCCCCAAAGTCAAAGGGCCACACTACACATTGTATACATGTATCAGAGCATCACAAGCACCCCAAAAGGTAAAAATATTATGTATCAATAAAAGAGATTTTTTAAATCAAAAGACCACCAGAAACTCAAATTGTTCTTGATTCCAGAGCTTGTCCTCTAATGTATTTTATATGTGTGTGTGTGCACGCGTGTGTGTGTTTTCTCTCACTCATACTTCGGGTCACAGAACTTCGTTTTGCTAATTTGTACTTTGAAGGATTTCTTTCCTAAGGGAATGTAAGCATGATATCTATTTAACCAGGTATACCAAAACTGCAACTCCACACCGCATGCTATTGCTATGAAAATTGACACTGATAGAAATAAAAATATTTTAAACATGTATTTCCTAGTTACATCAAGGATCGGACTGTACTATTAACACATGACGGAGCTAAGACAGATCGAGAGAGAGTACGGCTCCATTCTGAAGAGAAGGTAG
Source organism: Propithecus coquereli (assembly GCF_000956105.1). Classification (NCBI taxonomy): domain Eukaryota; kingdom Metazoa; phylum Chordata; class Mammalia; order Primates; family Indriidae; genus Propithecus; species Propithecus coquereli. The sequence goes on from NW_012153174.1 coordinate 12,239,554, forward strand.
CAGGGCACAGCGGACCTCGGGCCCGAAAGAGCCACAGGCAAGTGTGAGAAGCTGGTGCCGCAGCCCCCAGGCCCCCAGCTGACAGGCCCAAGCCCGGGAACAGCTGGAAATGCAAGTGGGCAACCAGCTCTGTGGGCTAGGCCCGTGCCCTGGACTTTGGATTCCCAGCTTGGCCAGCAAGTCAGCCTCAGCCTGTCAGAGACAGGAAGGCTACCAGACCACGCGCCGTCCCCAGAGTCAGATGCTGATGTCAGCTAGGGAGGACGCTGGGGCCCTTCAGCTAGGAAAATGTGACCATTTCCTCGGGAAGCTTAAAATAGGAGGCAATCCGGAAAGAATTAACAGGAAGACTCTGAGGTCTCAGAATAGAAATTCTTATCAAAGGAGAGTAAAGATGAAAAAAAATTACAAACATCTGTGCCAGCAAGGGCTTTGAATGGGCCCATTGAAAGCCCCCAGCCCATCTGCAGAAAAATAATGGCTTTTCTTTTATTATTTTATTTCTTTAAAAAAAAATCAAGCCAAGTACACGTACTTTCAGCTACTTGGGAGGCTGAGATAGGGGGATCATATGAGCCTAGAAGTTGCAGGCCAGCCTGGGCAACATAGTGAGACCCTCATTTCTTAAAAGAAAAAATCAATTGTGATTTTTATGAGTATTACTTTCCCTTTGCTCTTATATCCCCAAGAAAAATCATTATGACATTACTCAATGGATTGACTACTTTGTTTCTATTTTGTTTATTTACTTTTTAGTGGATATTTGTAATAAATGTGAAGCAGTAAGACACCAGAACACTGTCGAAACTTTCGTTTTAACTAAATACTGGCAAGTAGGATTAGTAATCAAAATTGTGCATGAATTTCTTTGAAAATCATTGCTTTTTTTTTCCTACCTGGATTTAAACATTATTAAAAAAAAACAAAAAACAAAAAAACCGATGGCCAGGCACAGTGGCGTGCACCTGTAATCCCAGCGACTCAGGAGGCTGAGGTGGGAAGATCACTTGAGCCCAGGAGTTCAAGGTTGCAGTGAGCTATAATTGTACCACTGCATTCTAGTCTGGGCAACAGAGCGAGACTCCACCCCTAAAAAAAGAGAACATTTTCATGAGAACTCTAGATGGCAAATTAAAAAAAAATCATTGTCCACTAAACAAATACATATTCATACATCTATTATTTACAAGTCATGACTCTAAATATCCACTGATTAGGAAGGTACAATATAAATGGTATTTCTGAATTGTACTAAAACTATGTCATGTACCCATACTCTTTGAGAGTTTTTTCAATTCTTTTTATAGAAGGAATGGGGTTTGATTGGTTTCTTATCTTACAGATACTTTTTTTTTTTTAGAGACGGGTTCTTGCTATGTTTTCCAGGCTAGTCTCGAACCCCTGGCCTCCAGGGAGCCTCCCACCTTGGCCTTTCAAAGCGCTGGAATTACAGGCATGAGCCACCATGCCCAGCCATTGCAGATACTTGAATCAACTTATCCTTCTAATCTGCTAAAATCTTTAGAGCTGGTGCCCAATATACATAAATTTATTGATCTTAAATGAAATTTTTTACCAAGAGCCAAAAATAATTTACAAATTGAATTAGAAATTAAAATGACAAGATTGTTCTACCATATTGCAATAGATTTTTTTCTCAAACTGACAATGTTTTAAGCAAAATTAAAAAGTAAAAATTAATGTGGAACATGAAAAAAAGAAAAGTGCTGAAGTCTCTGTGTATAATTTTGAATTTGTCTATTTCTTCTCTTAGTTCTATCTGTTTTGGTTCACATATTTTTGAAGCTCTGTTTTATGTGTTTGCATACTTAGGAATGTTACATATTTCTAGAAAATTGACTCTTTAATTATTATATTATGCTATGTTCTTTTTTATCTTTGGTAATTATCCTTCTTCTGAAGTCAGTTTTGTCTGATATTAATATAATCACTCAATTTTCTCCTCTCACTGTGTATTTTCAAATAACCAGTCTTCAAGCTTCGCTGATTCTTTCCTCTGCTTGGTTCATTCTTCTGTTTAGAGCCTCTAGCTGTGGTCCCCAGCCTTTGGCACCAGGGACCGTTTTCACGGAAGAAAATTTTTCTACGGACCAGAGGGTGAGGGGGATGGTTTTGGGATGATTCGAACACATTACATTTATCGTGCACTTTACTTTTATTATTATTACATTGTAATGTATAATGAAATAATTATACAACTCACCATAGGTTGGGGCCCCCTGCTCTAAAGTGTTTCTCAGTTTAGCCAATCTACTTCTCAGTTCCACGATTTCTGTTTGATTTATTTTAATTATTTCAATCCCTTTATTAAATTTCTCTGATAAATTTCCAAATTGCTTTTCTGTGTTATCTTGGAGATCACTGAGTTTCCTTAAAAGTGCTATTTTGAGTTCTTGGTCAGAGAGCTCACAAATCGCCTCTTGTTAGGATCAGTGACTGGATTTTTGCTTTGCCCTTTTGGGGACGTCATGGTTCCCTGTTTGCTGCTGTTTCTTGTGGGTGTATGTGCCTTTGCATTGAAGGATTATTTATTCCACTCTTCTCTGTCCAGCTTGCTTTGGTTTTTATTGAATATATTTGCTTAGTGAATCTCCACTGCTAGGTCGCTGCCTCCTTTTCGGCTCTAGGTCGCACTTGAAGCCCAGGTTCACCTTGGCACTAGTAAATGGTCAGAGCACTGCCTGTTCCCAGTGGGGGAGGTCCCAAAAGGATTATCTCAACAGTGTGGGATAACCACTTCATTCCCAGGGGCCCTGGGGAATGTCCTACAGCTCCCCTTAATGTGGTGTCTCCTTTGGCCAAGATACAGAGCAGAGTTGCCAGCTTGGGAATGGTAGTCCCTCCTCTCCCATCTTTGTCTTTGACTTTCCCTGTCCTCTAGGCTGTTTCTCCTTCAGGCAGTCACGATGCTACCTGTGGGTTAAGGCAAGAATAAGTCTCCTGCCATTGAGCCCCAAGAAGATGGGGAAGCTGATTGACCACCTCAATTTCACTCCTTCCAGTGTAGGAAACCTATGAATTGAGGGGAGATTTCTAGCATGGCTGGTGCCTGGCAGAATAGGGGAAGGGGGGATCATGGGTGTGGAAGTCTGGTTCTCCTACTGTCTGCTCATAGTTGTTCCACTTCTCTGAGGCCCTGGGAACTGTCCCATCCTGATACTTGAGTTCTGGGTTGTTAGTGGTGAAGATCTTGGCGCTGTATGTTTGTTTTTGGTTTTTTGTGGGAGAGAGAAGCTAGCTTGCCTCTACGCCACCATTTTGGAACAGGAAACCTCTCACTCAATTTTCTTTCGATCAGTTTTTGCATGGCATATTTTTTCCATCTTTTTTATTTAACCTCTCTATATCATTATATTTAAAGTGAGCATCTTGTAGAGAACACCTAGTTGGGAATTGTCTCGTTCTGTTTTTTTTAAATTTTTATGTGACAATCTCTTTTAATTGGTATGTTTAGATCATTTACACTAAACGTAATTATTGATACAGTTGGATCATGTCCACCATTTTATCGCGGTTTTTTCTGCTTGTTTTAGAGACAGGTTCTCACTGTGCTGCCCAGGCTGGAGTGCAGGCGTTTGCAGGCGTGAGTGCCGCACACCCTCCGGCTCCGGGCCGCAGACGGCCGTCCTCCCCTGCACCTCCCGGACTGCAGGCTGCGCTGCCGGCCGGCACTTCATCGTTTGTTTAATTCCTCTGATTTTTGTCTCTCTCCTTCTCCTTTCTGGCCTTCTTTTGAGCAATTAGAATAATTTTACCATTCCTTTTTATTTTATCAGTTATTATATAAATTATTATTAATTTTATTAGTGACTTTTTGACTAATTTGGCTATGTGATATTTTTTCAGAGGTTGTTTTAGGGATTACAACACACATTGCCTGATCTATAGCAGTCTGCTTATAGTTAGTATGTTACCATTTTAAGTTAAAAGTTGAAGCCTTACACCAATACGTCTGTTTATTCTTCCTCTTTTATGTTAGAGTTATCATAGATATTACATCTATATACCTGAAATACTCGATTGACAATGCTGTAGCTTTTTAATTTCAATAGTCATGCATCTTTAAAAGAACTTAGAAGGAAAACGAACCGTTTGATCTATTTCCCCATTTACCACTTCTGTTGCTCCTCTCTCATTTCTGAGGTTCCAGGTTTCCCTCTGGCATTTTTTTCTGTAAACTCAAATAATTTCCTTCAGCATTTTTTTACAGTGTTTCTGATGGTGACAAATTTTTAAAGTTTTCCATCATCTGAGAATATCTTTATTTTGCCTTCTTTCCTGAAGGATATTTTTTTCTGGATATAGAATCCAGAGTTGATAGTACTTTTCTTTCTGCATTTTAAAAAATGTATGTTACTTCCTTCTGATCTCCATGGTTTCTGATAAGAAATTCACTGTCATTTGAATTGTATCATGAATTATTTTTCTCTGGCTGCAAACAAGACTTTACCTTTGCTTTTTAGCTGTTTGATTATGTGTCTGTGTATGGTTTTATTTGAGGTTATCTGTTTGAAGTTTGCTGAAATTCTTGGATCTGTAAATGTATGTCTTTTACCAAATTTGGGAAGTTTCCAATCATTATTTTTTCAAATATTTTTCTGTATCATCCTCTTTTTCCTATTTTTCCGGGATGCCAGTGATATGAATATTAGGCCTTTTGGTATCATTCTACAAGGCCCTGAATTCTGTTTATTTTTTTCCCAATATCTTTTCCCTATGTTCTTTGGATTAGATAATCTCTAGGGATCAATCTTCAAGTTTGTGAATTCTTTTATTACTCATTGCCATTCTTCTACTGAAACAATCCAGGTAAATTCTAATTTCATATATTATAATTTTTATTTCTAAAATTTTTGTTTTAAAAAATAGTGTCTATTTTTCTGCTGAGAACTTCCATTGTTCCATTCATTTCAAAAGTGTGCAACTGTTATATCATGGGGAATGGTTATAAAAACTGCTTTAATATCTTTGATAATTTCACCATCTGAATCATCTCAGAGTTGACATCTGTTGATTGATTTTTCCCTTAATAATTGGTCACATTTTTATGGCTATTTGTATGTCAAGTAATTTTGGTTTATATCCAAAGGTGGACATTTTAATATTATGTGTGAAACTGAGTCTCGGGAGAATATATATATATATGTGTGTGTGTGTGTGTGTATATATATATATTCACATATATACACACACACACACACATATGTTTTGTTTATTTGTTTGTTTCAGCCAGCAATAAACTCAATAAAGACTCCAAGTTCTGAGCTGTGTTCTGTGGGCAGTGTTTCCAATGTCTATTCCCTTCTCAAAGCTTTTGCTTTGAAATAATGGCATAATATCAAACCCAGAAAATTGACATTGGTACGAAGTATGTGCATAATTCTGTGGTATTTTTCACACACAGAGTCTTCTGTTGGTTTCCGCCTCTCAGGCGCGAGTCTGGGAGACGGGCTGTGTTTACATCAGGGTTTGGCTCCCACAGCCTTTGCTCAGCTTCTTTGGGCGTGATCTGAGTAGGAGCGGCTTGGGTGCGAGCCCAGGACGTGTGTGGGTTCATACACAGAATTGAGGATCCCCTTCTCTCTTCTCTTTGGGGTTTCCTCTATGCAGGCTGGTCCCTTTCCCCAGGAGCACTGGGAAAGAAAAAGAAGCTTCTTAGAGTATGAGGCTCCATGCTGCTGTGTGTTTTCATGCAGCTGAGGCCAGTATGAGGTCAGTGCGAAGCAGCAGGAGAAGAGAACAGGGACAGATTAGCAAGGATAAGGTAATGGGGTTTCCTCCACACTCTCTGCACTCAGCTCAGAGCGGCCTTTGTTTTCCCCTAATCTTCTAACCAGAAAGAAGGTTTTCTCCCAGTTACTGTTCTCTGTCCTCGCTGTAGTTCTGTGACTCAGGCCACCCTCAGGTCAAAGAAAAAGACAAAAATCACCACTTTCAAGATGTTTCTTTATCTTTAGTTTTGAGGAGTTTGATTATGATGTGCCTTGGCATGGATTTCTTTGGGTTTATTTTGTTAAAAATGTTCTCAGCTTCTTGCTTCTGTAGGTTTATGTCTTTTCCAATTTTGAGATATTTTCAGTCATTATTTCTTCCAACACTTTTTTAGCCCCGTAATCTTTCTTTTCTCTCTGATGACGGGGCTGTTGTGTCTCCTGTTGTAATCCCACGTGTCCCTAGACTGTGCTCATTGTTTTCAGTCTATTTTCTCTCTGTTTTTCAAATTGAATATTTTCTACTGTTGTATTTTCAAGGTCACTGATTTGTGCCTATTTTATCTCCACTGTGCTGTTGACCCCACCTAGTAAGCTTTTTACTTTGGTTATTATATTCTTTATTCTAACATGTCCATTTAGCTCTTCTTCATATTTTCTATCTCCTTGCTGAGACTCCATTTTCACATTCATCTCAAACATGTTGATAATTGCTTGTTGAAGCATTTTATGATGAATATTTTTAATTTTTGTCCGATAATTCCAACATCTGCATCATCCTGGTGTTGGTGTCTGTTGGTTGTCTTTTTCCATTCAATTTGAGATTTTTCTTATTCTTTTTTGAGTAGTGAGTTTCAAATGTCTCCTGGACATTTAAGGTACTATTACAATACTCTCGCTCTTATTTAAATCTTCTGTTTCACCAGGCCTCCTCCGACTCACTGGTGAAGGAAGGTGGCACCACCTTGTCGCCACCAGGTCGGGGGAACCCAGATTTTTCCCCTTAGCCTCTGCTGCAACCTGAAGGGGGTACAGCACTTCACTACTCCCAAGTGGGGTGAAAGTTCAGGCTCCCCAGCCAATCTTCTTTGACATTATCTCAGCTTGGGGGAGAAATTGTGCTAAGAGCAGAAATGTATGCTGATCGCTTCACTTTTTCTAATGGGTGTGCAGTATTTTCCATTACGTTTGGCTTTAGCAGGCTGGTTACTATCTGAAGTCCTCCGCCTCCTCTGTCTTGCTAGGCTTCCCCTTTCCCAATCCTCTCAGCAAATAAGCAAGATTTTTATGGCAGAGCTTTGTTTTTTGCTTTTTTTCTTTTTAATTTTCTGTACCCTCTTGGCATTTCTGTGTTGTCAGCTCCTCCAGCTTCCAGTCTGAGATGTAGGAGGCAAAAAGAAAACCCAGGGAGCTCTCCAGCTGGCCTGCCTACCTCCACCTTTCAGAGACTCTGATTCTTGTTTTGTACGTAATTCAGAGTCGTGGCCGTGCTCCACGGGAGGAAAGAACGGTGTCTGCTCCAGCTCGTGCCAGGCCCAGAAGTCCGTGCGGTGCATGTTCAATTATCCTCCTGTCTCAGTCGTGCTTTCTGAGGGTCACTTGTCAAGAGGGCTTATAATGCTGTCACCAAAGATCCCACTTCTGGATTAAAGGTTTTACAATTCAGTATCAAACAAGGGAAAACAAAGCTAAACTCTTTTGCCTCCTACATCTGAAGCCAAAGGAAAGGAATACAAATTATTTTTAAAAAGAAAACAAACAAACAAAAGACACTTTTGCTCCAAATTTCTGAGTTGCTCCAGATCTGCTTCTCCTGTCACCGCAGAGCACAGTCGTCCACGGCTCCGTCGCCTCTGACGTGATTCGTGCGCGCTTCGTTCAGAGCCCGCTGCCCAAGGACCTCTCATTTTATCCAGGCTTTTCTTAAATTTAATAAAGTGCTCAAATAATTAGTTTTAAAATCACCTGCTTCCAAACCACCCACATAACTAATTTTTGAGTTGCACTTTATAGTTGCCCAATAGGCATTTTTTCAATTTTTCTTCAGTCTAGGAATTAACATTTCACAGAAGTTAAATTATTTATCCAAATTAATGGAAGAACTGGAAGGCTTAGGATAGTTTATTGCCCATATTTGAAGGTTTCCTCCATGGAAAATGGATCAGAATTGCTCTGTGTGCCATCAAAAAAACCGATGAGTTAGAGTTAAGGGAGAACATTTTAAGAATCAGAGATTGTACAAAGATGAAATGAATTGCCCGGGTGGTAGTAACTTCTTCCATCTCCAGAGGAAACATCAGTTAGCGATCCCTAGGGAATGCAGACCTGCAGCCGACAAAGTACTGTTTATGTTGTTGATAATGACGGCCTCCATGGTCTCTGATATTTTATGAGTTTGTACAAGTCTATTGATGTTGAATTTTAGAATACAGGGGCTAACGTGAATGTCTGAATTCATGCTTTGTATCTAAACAACTGAAAAGATCATACGCCGTTCAAAGAAATCATCTATTAAATTTTTATTTCCCTGGTAAATTGTCTGCTAATTAAAAGAATAGATTTTAAGTCATTAATTGCAGAAAGAATCCATTAAATATTTATTGTATGCATAAAATCTGAATAATTGAAAAATTACATGTTCACATTAGATTTTTCATCCGTTATTCCTCGGTTCAAAGAGAGATTTGAGGTAGATGTATGTTAAAGAGGTTCGCCTGCGGCATTCTGCCGGTCAATATTGGCCAATTTCAAGGAAACAAGGTTAATTTCATATACTCTTCTGATACCCTAATTATTAAAGCAATTGTCTCTTTTATAACCAGTATTCCTAGATGTCGAATTGAAGAGAGAAAATAGTCTCATAAACTTGATTACCAACAATTAAAACACCACACTTACTTTAGCAAGATAATTATTGTTGTCTTCAATGGGACCATACTCTGACGATTGTGTGATTCTGCCTAGGCTCACCTTCTGCCGCCAGGAAACACGTCCAGGCATATTTGAGAGGAGCAGATGGGCAGCCATAATACATGTTTCCTAAGTGTATCGCCTGAAATCTAAATGCTCTTTTACTTACTAAGCTCCTTATTATGATATTAGAGGAGTTCAGATGACTTAGATGTTGGGGTCTGTATTGAGGCATCTCTCATTCACAGGATATTGTTTCAGACATTAAAATCTCAACTATTTTTTTCTGACACTGTCAGCAACTGGCACTGAGGCTTCAGTTATACCTCTCTGGTGACACAGTTTGGAATGTCTTTTTAAGGTCTTTTTGTAAGTTGGTCCTCCAGACTTTTACGAGAAATTAGAATGGAAAGAAAAACATCTTAGTAGGACTAAATATTGTCTCATTGTATGAAAATATCTTTCAACTGTGATTTATCCTTGTAAACAAGATATTTTGTCTTCATTACTGGTAAAATAATTTTAAGTATCATTTCTAAATTAAAAGAAAATTGTAATAGAGCCATTAGGCTATATCTGTGAATACCAACTTAAGAATCATTGGCTGATAACTTATGTTTCAGAACATCTTTAGGATCATAAATTATACAATTTAAATAAAATATAATTTTAATAAATAAATGGCTACTGTGTAGATCATTTTTAATTCAAACTGTTGTCAATATTAAGTTTGATGAACAAAACTGAGAGTGTCTAAGAAGGCCATTTTACATTGGTTTAAAGTTACAACTTCTAATAGATCATGCTTTTAAAATAATCAATACTTACCAGTAAAATATTATTAATCTATGACTCTCAAGTTGTCATTAATGCTATGTATGAATACAGAGTAATTTTACCAAAATATATTATAATTTAATCCTTCTATTGTTAGTACATATGAATTTGGGGGCAATGCAGTAACTGTACAAAAGATAAAGACATGCTACCCTTGTGCCCTGGGTTTACAGAGCAGAGAAGCGTGCAGAGCTCTGCAGAGATGGTAGCTCACCGTCTAACACATAGACTATGCTAACATCATCCAAAATACATTACACATGCTAACAACTTTGATTTTTGCAACTGCCCTTCCAGTTGCTAATATCAGTACTATCGCCATTTTCATTGTATAGATGAAGAATTGAATTGGAGAATGGGTCACTTCTTCAAGGGCAGAGCTGATCCATGGCAGAGTCAGAATTTGAACCGGGCAGTCTATTCTGGACTTCAAGTTCTTAACTCTCATCTGATAACTCATTAGTTTCCTCACTCTACATTTGTTTATTCACTGAACATAATCATCTAAACCAAATCAAAATTTCACCAGATTTGCATGTCAGGTGGCTTTTTTTTTCTGACCTGTTTTAGGATGGTGCTTGAGAGGTTTTTATTAATTTGGCTTTCCTTGTCTACAGACAGAACATTTGTATCTCTGCAAAATTAGCAATTAGGTCCTTGGCTTGGCTACAAGCATTTTCACATAACTGCTAAGATAATAAACAAATCCTACTTTTCAACAGCACAGTTATCTGTTAGAATGCAGTAGCCATGAAAGGGCCACAATTTTAAACGAACAGTGATCATGTAAGAAGCAGTACTTGCCTGCTTTCTCAGTGGTCATTGTGCCTGGTCCCCTGTGCCACTCAGGACTCTGGTCTACCCTTCTACTCTAAGTCATCGGACTCCCCCGGACGGTGGCCAATCACAGTCACACCGCATGACAAAGCATTTGGTGAGGAACTTCCATAAGATCTGTTCAGGCTCTGAGATGCTTACGAGACATTTTTTTTTTTTTTTTTTGAGACCAGCCTCCTGTCACCTAGGCTAGAGTGCAGGGCTACAGTGCAGTGGTGTGATCATAGCTCACTGCAACCTTGAACTCCTGGGCTCAAACAATTCTCCAGCCTCAGCCAACAAAAGGGCTAGGATTACAGGTGTGAGCCACTGAGCCCAGCTTCAGGCAGTATTTATTTATGGAATGATTTATTAATTTAAGGCAATTTTTAAAATGTCATGTCTTAATATATGTTAATTTTATAATTGTTCATATATGATGTAGGACATGTGTAAAACACACATTTCTTTGGTGTGTTCATTGTTAGCGGTTTTACACACAGCCCTCTTATCGAGGCAGGAGGAACGAGCATCGGCTTTCCTGACATCCAATCTGAGGACTAACCTGGACTCCTAAGACGCCTTTCTGGGTCACTAGCGATGGCCATTGGATGCTGGAATCAGCAGGGAGGGACAGAAGGCCATCTTGGTTTCCAGACCCTCTCTTCAGGGAGGTGGCAGTGCATTAGAAGGTGAATTCAATGAGCCACGCTGAGAAGGAGGACTCTAGGATGAAATTTCTAGAGATAGGAAACAAATGAGGCAGCTGGGGACAGTCTCACTGAATATGCTGCTCAACCACTGCCTGGTGCTGGGAATGGAAATCACTGGAGTTGGGGGAAAATGCCAGTTAATTGGAGATACTTTAAGTTTTAAAGAACATGGTGCTTGCTAAAAGGCATTTCCCCAAAACTCGTTAACGTCTATGACCTAACAATTTGTACAAATCCAAATTTGATGAGTTGCCAAAACATCGTTGACTTTGTTATGATGCCTGATTCTATTTCTTCAATCGAAATTAAGATTCAGAGCTCTGAGGGTTCTCACCAGCAGTGGCATACGATGTAACTGTAGTGCTTGTCTGCGAGGTAGCTCAAAAACACTGTAAGTGCAAAGCAGAGACCCATACCTTAGAACGGGAAAAAAAGAAATAAAATAATGACCGGTGAAGGGAAAATTTGAATCTGTGTGTAGTATTAATATATATCAGTTATCAAAGCTTTTTTTTTTCATTTCAGTATATTATGGGGGTACAGATGTTTAGGTTATGTATGTTGCCCTTGCCCCCCCCCACCAAGTCTGAGCTTAAAGCGTGTCCATCCCCCGGATGGTGCTCATCGCACTCTTTGTGTATGCTTATACATGAGTATTTTTTCGTGTTTTTTGGCCATTATTCTGTCTTCTTTTAAAAAGTTTCTGTTCATGTCCTTTGCCCAATTTCGATAGGATTGTTTGATTTTTTCTTGTTGATTTTCCTGAGTTCTAAGTAGATTCTAGTTATCAGCCCTTTATTGGATTTGTAGCATGCAAAAAATTTCTCCTATTCTCTAGGTTGTCTGTTTGCTCTTGTGATAGTTTCCTTGGCTGTGCAGAAGCTTTTTAATTTGATCAGTTCCCATTTATTTATTTTGGTTGCTGCTGTGATTGCCTTTGGGGTCTTCTTCATAAATTCTTTGCCTAGGCCAATGTCTAGAAGAGTATTTCCAACATCTTCCTC
>NW_012153174.1:12252863-12259582 GCF_000956105.1 Propithecus coquereli
GGATATTGGTCTGCAGTTTTCCTTTTTTCTTGCGTCCTTTCCTGGTTTTGGTATCAGGGTTATGTTGGCTTCATAAAATGTGTTGGGGAGGAATCCATTCTTCTTGATGTTGTGGAATAATTTCTGCAGGATAGGCACCAGTTCTTCTTTGTAGGGGTGGTAAAATTTGGGTGTGAAATCATCTGGTCTGGGACTTTTCTTTTTTGGAATGTTTTTTATTGCTGTTTCAACTTCAGTTCTTGATATTGGTCTGCTCAGGAATTCTATTTCTTCCTGGTTGAGCCTAGGAAGGCTGTGTGTTTCTAAAAATTTGTCCATTTCCTCCACATTTTCCAGTTTGTGTGCATGAAGCTTTTTGTAATATTCATATATTATATCTTGAATCTCCATGGCATTGATTGTAACTTCTCCTTTTTTTTCCTGATGGAGCTTATTAGAGATTTTTCTTTTCTGTTTTTCATTAGTTTAGCCAAAGGCATATCAGTTTTGTTTATTTTTTCAAAGAACCAACTTTTTGTTTTATTAATCTTCCATAAGTTTTCCTGTTGTCAATTTCATTTAGTTCTGATTTGATCTTATTAATTTCCCTTCTTTTGCTGGGTTTGGGGTTGGTCTGTTCTTCTTTTTTCAGTTCGTTGAGTTGATTCATTAGGTTGTCTATTTGTGCTCTTTTTGACTTTTGGATATAAGCATTTATGGAGATAAACTTTCCTCTCAGGACTGCTTTGGCTGTGTCTCACAGATTTTGATAAGTTGTGTCACCTTTGTCATTTAGTTCAAAGAATCTTTTGATTTCCATCTTTACTTCCTCATTTATGAAGCAATCATTCAGCAGAAGGTTGGTTAATTTCCATGACTTTGTGTAGAATTGAGAGTTTCTGTTGGGGTTGATTTCTATTTTTATTCCACTGTGATCTGAGAAGATGCATGGTATGATTTTTTTTTTAAATTTTTTGAGACATGCTTTGTGTCCTAGAATATGGTCAATCTTAGAGAATGTCCCATGAGCTGATGAGAAGAATGTATATTCAGTGGTTCTTGGGTAGAATGGCCTGTAAATGTCAGTCAGGCCCATTTGTTCTAGAGTTCTGTTTAAGTCCATTATTTCTTTGTTAACTTTCTGCTTGGAGGATCTGTCCTGTGCTTTCAGTGGGGTGTTGAAGTCTCCAACTACTATGGTGTTGCTGTTTATCAATTTGTTTAGATCAAGTAGAGTTTGCTTTATGAATCTGGGTGCACCTAAGTTGGGTGCATACATATTTACAATTGTTATGTCTTCTTGTTGAACTGTACCCTTCACCATTATATAGTGACCCCCTTTGTCTTTCGTTACTTTTGTTGATTTAAAAACCAAGTTGTCTGAGATCAAAACTGCCACCCCAGCCTTCTTTTGGCTTCCATTTGCTTGAAATATTGATTTCCACCCCTTTACCTTGAGTCTAAATGCATCCTTGCAGGTTAGATGCATTTCCTGGAGACAGCAGATGCTTGGCTTGTTTTTTATTCATCCATTCTTCCAGCCTATGTCTCTTGAGAGGGGAGTTCAAGCCATTTGTCTTTATTGATAGAACTAATAAGTGGGGTAAATTGCTGTTCATACTGTTTAGTTGCATTTTGTTGCTTTGTTTTCTGTCTTGAGCCATTGTGGAATCTAGCCTTTGATCTTTAACTTTTGAGTGATTTTACATTTGTGAGTGTGTATTGTGCTGATCCTTGTGTAATTCTGTTTTGAGTACTTCTTGGAAAGCTGGTCTGGTCTTGGTGAATTCCCTCAGTCTTTGCGTATCTGAGAATGTCTTTATTTCTCCTTCATATATGAAACTTAGTTTTGCAGGGTACGAGATTCTAGGCTGGGCATTATTGTGTTTCAGAAGAGTGAGAATGGGGCCCCAGTCTCTTCTTGCTTGTAGGGTTTCAGTTGAGAAGTGTCAAGTTATTCTGACGGGCTTTCCTTTGTATGTTACTTGTTTCTTTCACCTTACAGCTCATAGAAGGGCCTCTTTAGTGGATATTTTGGTCAATCTGATGACTGCATTATGTGGTGTCTTCCTATTTGCATTGAATCTCCCTGCGGTCCATTGAGCTTCTTGTACCTGTATATCTAGATTTTTAACAAGGCCTGGGAAATTCTCCTCTATTAATTCTTCAAATAGCTTATCCAGTCCTTGTGTGTTTTCTTCTTCACCTTCTGGAACCCCTATCACCCTCGGGTTCGGTTTTTTCACACAATCCCACATTTCTTGTAGGCTTATTTCTTTTCTTTCAATTTTCTGCTCGATCTCTGTGACTGACTTATTTAATTGGAAGGAGTTGTCTTCAATCTCTGAGATTCTTTCTTCTGTTTGATCTACCTTGTTCTTGAGACCTGCCACTGTGTTTTGTAGTTCCCTGAATAAGTCCTTCATTTCCAGGAGATCGGTTTGATTTTTCTTTAATATGTCAACTTCTTTAGTGAATTGTTCTTCCAAGTCCTGGATTTTTTTTTATGGTTTCTTTGTGTTGGTAATCCATTTTTTTCTTGCATATCATTGAGTTTTTTTACAATCCATGGTTGAAATTCTTCTTCTGTCATTTTAGTGTTCTGAGTTTGGTTAATGTCAATTGCTAGAGAGCTGTTGTTCCTCTTTGGGGGTGTGCTTTCCATTTGATTTTTCGTACTTCCAAAGTTCTTTCACTGGTTCCTTCCCATCTGGATTCCTTCTTGCCTTTAGATTTTCATTTGGATAATGACACGCCCTATTTAGTCTCTGAGCCAGTAGGTGGTATTTGTGAGTGAGATTCGATCACACCCTTTATGATATGTCAGTAGATGCAGTAAAAGGGTGTGCAGGATGACCTCTCTGTGAGTAGGTGGCACTTGCTGGGAGGAGCAGGTTTCAGTGCTGTTTTGGGTCCTGTAACCAGCTCTTGTTCCTCTGGAGAGGCCCTCTTGTGCCTCGGGTGGTGGGTGGGGCCCTGGGACTTCTGGGTGTGTCCTTATTCTCCATCTCAGTGGGGGCAGGTCTGGGAGTGAGTCTGGGTGGGGCTGGGTTGGGTAAATCTGCCCTCAAGTTCCACGACTGCTGTTAGCAGGGTTCAAAGGTCTATTCTTTGTTTCTGTGCAAAGCTGTCGGGAGGGGCTGAAATGGCTCCACTCAGCTGAAAAGTCTGGGCTTGGGGGGGGGTGGGGCTGTTCAAGACCCACACTCTGGAGCAGGTCTCGCTCCCCTCCACTCTCGGCCACTCTGTGGCCTCTCCCAGGCCTCTGCCAGCAGGCAGGACCTCAGGCTGATGGATCTCTCCTGGCTGTGACGTGGGCTGGGAGGTTCCCTGTCCAGGATCACAGCCTGAGCTGGGTGCACAACCCTCCTTTGGGAGGAGAGTTTTCGCTCAGGCACGCTGATCTGCCCCTGAAGGCACACACTCCTCAGTAGGCTCTTTCACAGATCTCCCTTTTGTACCCTGGGACAGTGTGATCGTGACCTGGGTGTATGGGGTCTGGTCTGCAGGCCTGTCCCCTGGGCCCTGGAGATCAATCCCTGACCCTGCCAGGGGGAGGGGTGCTGGTCCTGAATCACCTACAGGGTGCCCAAGCTGGATCGATTTCACTCCACCTCGGGATTTGCCCCACTCTCCTGGAGTCACCAGGCAAGCAGCACCTGGGCGGGCTGGCGGGTAGGGAACTCGCAGTCTTAGTACCCCTCAGTCTGCTGTAGGGCCCAAACGGAAAGGTCCCGTTCCTTGGCGATGCCTCCGTGTGACGGCTAAATTGTCTCTCTGGGCACACACGGGTAGGGAGGGGGAAGGAGAGAACGGAGCACTATGGCGTCTGCCGCTGGGCTCGGGTCTGTGCCCGGGGAGGTGCCCTGAGGGGGCTGGGAGCCCGGCGCTGAGTCCGCAAGAGGCCACTGCTCACTGGCTGCTGCCGTCTCTGGGCTGGTGTCGGCAGGTCTCTCCAGGTGCTCAGGAGCCACCAGCAGTCTGAGATGCAAGGGAGGGGGAAGTTAACCGCTCCACCTGCCCTTGTCGCTGGTCTCCAAGTCTCTCGGGACCTTTCTCCTTCCAGTTCTCCTCTGCAGCATCTTCCCGTGGAGTCTCCTGTAGTTTCAGGCACCCTTCCTTCCGAGCCTCACCCGATCTATGTTTCTCTGCTCGCTTATTTTTTTTCTCTTTCTTCTAAAATCTGTCTTTTTTGCAGAGACACTCTGACTGGCAGCTTTTCTTGTCTGCCATCTTGGCTCCTCCAGCTATCAAAGGTTTTAAAGTCACAAACAGAAAGAAGACTAAACATTTTGATACAACAATTTTGAAGCTACTTCAAAGTTGAATTTCCCCCAGAAGAGAAATTAAAACCACCAAGAAGTAGATGGGATTAAATTATTAAGGTAAACTTTAAACAGTCTGTGATTTAGACCACTGAGCAACAAAAATTTCAGTTTCAACTTTCTCTTTTAATAAATTCTCTTCTAAAGTTAACAGTAAAACAGGATCCAGTTTGTTTAGAGAATTTCTTGGCATCTTTTGAAAAACTGTGACCCATTCTTCTATTGATCTTGTAACGGAAAGCTCAGCACTTGTCCCAAGGCATCATCAGAAGGAGGACAAGTGCTTTGAAGAGAAAGAAAGAGAAGTTTATTAATTTGCCAGGAAATGAGGAAGCTGGAAAGCTCCTGTCTTAAAAGTTACCAATGTCCTGCCTCTGAGCAGGAACACAGAGCTTTTAAAGGGGATATTTTCAGCCTCAGGCTATTGCTGTTCAACCCATCTTTGGCTGAGACAATCCTATGACAAATGCCCAGACAATTCCCTGAGCCATCTCCCATGGTTCAAAGAACAAAGGACACTCCCTTGGCCCTCCTGACCGCTGGCCTGGGGCACGGATGCAGGTTTTAATTCCCAAAATGAGTGGGGGAGGTTTTAGAGAGACAGGCCATTGCCCTGTTACAATTCTAGTGATTTTAATTTTGTCAACCTAAAAGGAAGTTTAGGCAAAATTAATACAAGTAGAGAGCTTATTTCGACCAAGCTTGAGAATTGCAACCCGGAGCACACATTCAAGTTGCCTCAAATATACCCTCCAATTAGCAGCAATTACAAGTAGATTTTGAAAGTCAAAAAAGGGGGACAGGAAATGGGCTATTGCAAAGTTGTTTGTCAGCAGTACTCACTGGTGTAAAGAAATATTGATTAGTGATTGGTTGTACATTGTTAAGCTATGCGGTGTGGGTTACAGTGTCCGGTAACCTAATAACCTAATTATTAGGTTAATTTGAAGCTACTTGTGGCAAAAGCAAGCCGTTTCAAAGGATGAACACAGGTCAGGTGCAGTGGCTCATGCCTATAATCTTAGCACTCTGGGAGGCCAAGAAGGGAGGATTTCTTGAGGCCAGGAGTTCGAGACCAATCCGAACAATGGTGAGACCCCATCTCTACAAAAAATAGAAAAATTAGCCAGGCATGGTGGCATGTGCCTGTAGTCCCAGCTACTCAGGAGGCTGACGCAGGAGGATCGCTTGAGCCCAGGAGTCTGAAGTTGCAGTGAGCTATGATGACGCCACGGCACTCTAGCCTGGGTGACAGAGTGAGAGTCTGTCTCCCCCCTAAAAAAAGAATACAGATACTAAAACAATTATGAAGAAAAACCAGATAAATACATAGCTCAAGGGGGAAGTAGGACATGATTGCATTTCATTTTAATGTCTTTCTGGGCCAGATATTTTAAAAGGACTTACATCCCTCAGATAAAAGTTCTTTTCTTTTTTCAATTTGTATTTATTTTTAGTTGTGTAAAATAAATAAGCCTTTGTTATATTTGTAAAAGTAATATTTTTTTGTGCATTGTTGACTATTTCATTTCTGTTATTACATACACTAAAGAGAATTTTTCATTTGTGTGTGGACAAATCCACTGTTTTAATATTAATAGTATTTAGTCCTATGACCATTCTTGTTTTTTAATATTGTCCACAATTCCTATCCTCAGTTCATCTGGATATTATTTTGGGGTATTGCTGGGGCAATGAGCTAAGATGGGTTTTTTTTTTCTTTTTTCTTTTTTTTTTTTTCAGAAGCAATGCAGTTGTCTCCATTGCCTAAATTTATAAGGTGGGTTTGATTTGGCAAAATTGGGTGCTTTATGAAAGGGACTCAGGGACTAGGGTTCCTCCTTCTACCAGTGTCTGCGTCTTAAGCGATGGTTTCAGCCCCAGGGCAGACATGGCTGTGGGGGAGGGAGGGAGAGTGGGGCCGGCTGCATTGAAGGGCTTCATGGGAGCGACCAGGCAGACGGGACGAGGGGCTGGTTTTAAAAATCCAAAATAAATCATCCCATGATTATCCTTTTACCATAAACAAATATGAAACTGCCCTTCTCTTTTTCATGCAAATACCTCCTTAGGCTACAAGCTACATTATTTACTTTGAATTTCAAAAAAGGGAAGATCACTTATTCTGAACACTGAATCTTTCCTAGGGGTGTTGTTAAGGATTGCAGCAAGACACTCTTTTAAAGTTTCAGATTTTCCCCATTTTCTTTCTTTGAATTCCCCTTTTTACCATATTTACCCTGTGAGCACACATGGACAAAGGAGTTTGTTGTCTGAAATTGCATCAGAATAGATGTAGTTTAGACACAAAATACTTCTCTAAAATAAAATAAACCTGTTTTGGGCACCTTTGCCAGCCACACCGTTCCTGCCTTTCTGGAACTTACTGTCTGACGAGACAGAGGTAAAGACAGA
>NW_012153174.1:12260247-12273396 GCF_000956105.1 Propithecus coquereli
AGGGGAGGTGGCGGCCACTCTGGAATGAGAGGTGTCGGACTTGCCTGGGGCGCAGGATGGGGACCACTTCCGCTCCGGTGTCCACCGCCTGCTGTCCCGGGACCCCGGGTTCGAGCTCCCGCGGTGACCGCCCAGCGCGGACCCGGCGGGGAGAGCCAGAAGCATCGAGAAACATTGAGAAACAACGGCAGCCGCCAGGCGGCAGCGAGCGCGAACGCGCCTGCCCGGGAGCTCTGCGCGGGTTTCGAGGGCGTTCGGTGCAGATCGGGTTGCGCTGGGCCGAGAGGCGAGGGCCGCCCGCGCCCGGTCCGCGGAGGGGCCTGCGGAGAGGCCCGGGGACGCAGGGTGGGCAGCCCTGCGGGGAGCTCGCGCCTTCCGGCGGCGAAGGCGGGGCCGAGCGGCGCCTGGGCGGCCGCGCTGTCGGGAGGTGGCCGCCAAAGTCACGCTGCTGTTAAAACCCAGCCAGTTATTTTCGCTAGCTTTATGCGGACGGTTTCGTTGCCCTCGTGCGGACACGGCGCAGCAGACAGTGAGTGCGGATGAACGAAACGGGTGTCAAGTCTCGGGCACGGGGAGGGGACGCCGCCGGGGCGCAGGGTGGAAGCTACACGGCCGCTGGAGCGCGCGCCGGTGCGGCAGCCGAGCCGCTGGGTAACGAGCAGAACTCACCGGCCCGCCCCGGGCCGTCCGTTAGCCTCTCCCAGCCTCCCTGGCCTTGCATGAGAAAACGGAGACAGAGAGAGATGTAATTTCCAGGTTGAAAAAGATGGCGAACTTGGCGGCTCTTAAGTCAATGCTTAAAATTGTAGTAAAGAAATAAGTGGCCGGAATAATGTGGAACTAAAACTCTGAACAACACAAATATGAACAGTGTCAAGAGAAACAAAAGGGACTCTTGAGCTTGCTAAGACTTCACTTGGGGGAAGCATGGATAGAAATAAATAAAGCCATAGACACTTAGGAGAAAATGAAGTGCGTGTATGGGTTTCAATACATTAGAGAGAGACACCAGAAAGATTTTTTAAGTGTATTAACTTCTACATAAATAGAAATAATAAAGAAGCAAGGTAAAATTCTGCCAATATCAGGCAGGAGAATTAAATTCTAAAATAACAATATTTAAAGTAAATGTTTTAAAAAAATTATCAATATATTTTCTACAAGAGACACTTAAAACAAAATGCAAGAAAAGATAGAAATGAAGAAATGAAAAAAGCTGTGCCAGGCAAATATGAATTGAAAGAAAGCAAGAGCAGCAATTAAATATAAGACAAAGTATTTTTAAAGCTACAAGCATCACACAAAACAAAGTGAAATGTTGTATAGAGGTTAAAGGGAAATATATCAAGAAGATACATATTAAAAAATGAGGTAACACACACACACAAAGTCTATGAATATACCCAGGTAACCCTACTCTGATGAAAATATAGACTATATATAGCACCCAAGAAATTCCTGTCATGCCCCTTTCTACAAAATTGATTGTTATCATCATGGTTCTTTTGTCTATTTTTGAGCTTCACCATAAATGGAATTATTCTATATGTAATCTTTTTTATCTATCATCTTTAACACATTATTATGTCTGTGATATTACCTTCATGTTGTTGTACATAGCAATAGTTTATTTATTTACTTATTTATCTAGAGATGGGGTCTCACTATGTTGCCCAGGCTGGCCTTGAACTCCTGGGGTCAAAAGATCCTCTGCCTCAGTCTCCTAAGTAGGCTGGGACTGTGGGTGCATGCCACTGTACCCAGCAATTAGCTCATTCTTTTGCACTGCTACATAGTATTCCACTGTGTGAATATACCACAATTTACTTACCCATTATTTTATTGAAAACCATTTGGGTTGCTTGCAGTTTTTATCTACAAACATTATTTTACATGTTTACATCTTTCAGTGAACATATTCATGACTCTTGAGTAAATACCTAACAGTGAGACTGCCATGTCAGACTGTAGGGTTATGTTTAATTTCAAAATATATTGTTGGGGCCAGGCGCGGTGGCTCACGCCTGTAATCCTAGCTCTCTGGGAGGCCGAGGCGGGCGGATTGTTTGAGCTCAGGAGTTCGAGACCAGCCTGAGCAAGAGAGAGACCCCGTCTCTACCAAAAAAATAGAAAGAAATTAGCCAATTAAAAATATATATATAAAAAATTAGCCGGGCATGGTGGCGCATGCCTGTAGTCCCAGCTACTCAGGAGGCTGAGGCAGGAGGATCGCTTGAGCCCAGGAGTTTGAGGTTGCTGTGAGCTAGACTGACTCCACGGCACTCTAGCTCTGTTATATATTCTGGACACTGATCTTTTGTTGAATCCATGTATTGCAAATATCTTCTCTGAGCCTGGGACCTGCCTTTTTACTCTCTCAGCCGGGTCTTTTGATGAACGGCAGTTCTTAGTTTTCATCCAATGTATCAGTCTTTTCTATTATGTTTTTATTGTCTTGCTTAAGAATTTTTGTCTTCCCTAGGGAAAAGGAGATATTTCTCTATGTTTTCTTCCAAAAGTTTTATTGTTTTACTTTTCACATTTAGTTTTCTGACCCAGTTCAAATACGTTTTTACATGTTTCAAATAAAAGTTGTGGATAGAATGCAGTCAAAGCCAAGTTTCATTTATTTTCCATTCAGTACCTTTTATTAAGACCTTCCTAACTCTACTGAACTGCGCTGTTTTCTTCACAGTAAACCAGGTGACTGCACATATGTAGGTCTATTTCTGTTGTTTTCCACTTTACTTTGTGATCACAAACCAGGACTGTATTTGAAATGCTGGAGATAGTGATTTCTCAAAATGCTATTTTTAGATTGTGACATGAGTGATTTTGTCTCGATAGAGTTCTTCTGATTCTTTTCCCTGACTGACTCTCCATTTCTTTACAAGGACAAAGACAGCAGTGGGCGGCAGGTCATGGACTGGCAGTGGCAACCCCGGACATTTTTTCCATAAATTCTATTATGTCTACTTTTTCAGTTTAATAATGTAAACCGTTTAATAATATAAAATTTAGTATGTTTCGTAATCTAATACCCAGAAAGGGAAGTGAAATTACACAAGTACTAACAATTTATTTTGCATTATTCACAATTCATTTTCTGTATTCCTGATAGTATATATGAATACCTACTAGAAATATTCCATAAATGTTTTCAAACAGAAATAACAGATAGTGCTACAATCTGAGATTTTAACTTTTCCTTTTCTTATTTTCTTATTTGTAAAGAAAAATATCACTTTATCTTTAATGTTAACTGTTAATTTAGTTATTATAATTATTCATGCAATCTCTTTGTCTGCAATGTACAATATTTTAAATTATCTTTTAATTAGGAAAGTACATTTTTAGCTCTTGCTTATGAATAAAAACATTAGCTAGAAGAATATTTATATACATTTTGGCCGTGATATTTTTTTTTTTTATTTCAGCATATTATGGGGGTACAGATGTTTAGGTTACGTATGTTGCCCTTGCCCCTCCTCCCCCCCAAGTCCGAGTTTCAAATATGTCCATCCTTTGGGTGGTGCGCATTGCACTCTTTGTGTATGCATATACTCGTCCCCTCCTCCTTCCTTCCCCCTCCCCCCTACCCAACATCCAATAGATGTTATTCTTGTATGTGCACTTATGTGTTGATCAGTTAATACCAATTTGATGGTGAATACATGTGGTGCTTGTTTTTCCATTCTTGGGATACTTCACTTAGTAGAATGCGTTCTAGCTCTATCCAGGAGTATACAAGAGGTGCTATATCACCATTGTTTCTTATAGCTGAATAGTACTCCATGGTATACATATACCACATTTTATTAATCCATTCATGTATTGACGGACACCTGGGTTGTTTCCACATCTTTGCAATTGTGAATTGTGCTGCTATAAACATTCGGGTGCAGGTGTCTTTCTTATACAGTATCATTTGGTCTTTTGGGTAGATGCCCAGTAATGGGATTGCTAGATCGAATGGTACTTCTACTTGTATCTCTTTAAGGTATCTCCATATTGCTTTCCACAGAGGTTGCACTAGTTTGCAGTCCCACCAACAGTGCATGAGTGTTCCTATCTCTCCGCATCCACGCCAACATTTATTGTTTTGGGACTTTTTGATAAAGGCCAGTCTCACTGGAGATAAATGATATCTCATTGTGGTTTTGATTTGCATTTCCTTGATGATTAGAGATGTTGAGCATTTTTTCATATGTTTTTTGGCCATTATTCTGTCTTCTTTTGAAAAGTTTCTGTTCATGTCCTTTGCCCACTTTTTGATAGGGTCCTTTGATTTTTTTCTTGTTGATTTTCCCATGTTCTAAGTAGATTCTGGTTATCTGGCTGTGATGTTTTAATGAATTAATTTTGTATATTCATAAACTGACAACTAAAAAAGATGTCCTGATTTAAGTATTAATCAGTTTCCCTGGTACATCCCATAACTAGCATACCTACTCCAATTCTCTACAAGTACTTGGTCACTGAACACTTATGAAACCACCCTTTATAAAGTTAATAAAAGGCCGTAAGTTGGGAACTGTGGTAGGGCCTGAACTCTGCAAAGGTGTAGTCATAGTTAAAATATATGTATATCTCCAGCTGTTGTTTCCTAGCTTGCTTTCCTATTATTTCTTGCTATTCAGGAATCAGATAGCTGATGGTCATGAAAGTTCTTAGCTTTCTTCATTGCTCTCATAGATAACATTACCCTCGAGAAACCTAAGGCTAGTTTTTGAGATATCCTCCAGGCCCTGCATTCCGGTGGACCAGCTGACCCACCCAGACCAGTGGCCCATGCTGAGGAACTAACTCAACTGGTCTTGTGACCCTCACCCAGGAACTGACTCAGCACACGAAAACAATTTCTACACCCCTATGGTTCCACCCTGAACCCAGCCAATTAGGAGAGCCAATTCCCCAGTCCTTTGCCTGCCAAACTATCTTTAAAAATCCTTTCTCCCAAATTCTCAGGGAGATGCATTTGAGAAATTCCTCCTGTCCCCTGTGATACTAAACATCTACCATCTCAGTGTATTGGCTTCTTCTTGAGCAGGGGGCAGCGAACTTGGTTGGGCTGTAACATTTAATGCCTTCTGAAAATGTCTAAAGTCTATCTCAGAATGCACCTGGCTCCCACAGAGACAAATACAAAAAGCAGTATGTACAGCTTTAGTTGTGAAATTATGGGTTTCTCTTTTCTCCCTAGATTCACTCTTGCTTCCTCGCAATGTAGATGAGGCCTTCTGAGGTCCCATCTACAAACATTGATAAATGGCAGCTGATATTATAAAACGACAGCTATTTGAATCATTTAGCTGAGGAAGATCCTGTTAATAGAATAAACTTAGAATAACAAGGAGTTGTCCAACAGAAGCCAATGTGGGCTAATTATCATGGTGGAAAATCTAGTTTGTTGCGTCCGTAATACACACAAAGTACAGACCAGAAGAGAACCACGTTTTCCCTGAGCTGCTCTTCGAAGACTGCAGTTTGTGAAGATAACCAAGCAGAGCTACAGGATAAAATGTGGAAAAGTGATGCAGCTGATTATTTCCCTGCTTCAATTATTTTTGGGCAGGGGTAGGGGGCAAGGAAAACTTTCCCTTTGCCCTCTGAATGTTTGCTGAAAAATCAACTCACAAAAGGCAGATTAATTGGAGAAAAAGCATGCAAAATTTATCAATGTGCACAGAGGGGAAAACCAGAGTGATTACCCCCATCCCTGATGTGGTTCAGAGCTTAAGTACCACCTTGAGGCTACAGAAAGCATGGGGACTGAGATCTTGGCAGAACAGATTATGGGAGGGGGAGAAGGAGGCCTGGCTACCAAAGGTGGTCTTTGTTATGTAGATGAACCTCACAGGTAGCAGCCCTCAGAGAAAATAGAGAGTAAATTTTTTCAGACCTTTAAATGTGTCAGACTGTCAGATGATCTTTCCCGGATCCAGGCGAGGAAAGGCCTGTGGCTGCATGAATGATTTTTTACGGAAGTAAGTTTTCGCCACTAAAGACAGCTTTGCAGGGCTATTTCTGTTTGTGGGCTGACAGTCATCTCAAAATAAGCCAAAAACTATATTCTGGGGTAAAATATTTTGATCTCCTTCACATATAAACTGACTTAAGAAACATTTAGGAGGCACCTTTTCAACAGCCCAAAGAGGGCTCATTTAAATTTCAAGATGGTTAACGAACTGCTCTCATTTGGAAAGGAAAAAATAAATTTGCACCTACATTTTAATCCTCTTACTGTTGTGAATTAAAATAAAATCTTAAGGCTCCCACCCACTGGCTGACTGAATGGACCCCCTCCTGGCCAAGGGGACATCCTAAAACTGAAGTGCCTGCCACAAGGAGGGAGGTTAGACATGCCCCATCATGCCCCGTCCCTTCTTGGAGGCATACTGTGTAACCCATTCACAGGCCCAAATCTGCGCAAGGCAAACCTGCAGGTCCTCAGTTTACACAACAAATATACGTCTGGTGGCTTGTCTCTGATTAACAAACGTCTTTACCTTAAAACATTCCAAGCCTTTAGACAAAGCTTCATGTCTTTAACCAATTACAAGTCAAAGTATTACGGCAGACTGGGAATAGACCGACACGCACACAGAAATATTGGCAAAAACAGGTTTATTCACCAGCGGGCTTGGATGGGGATTTTTCCCTCCAAATTCTGAGCACCAGACAAAGAGCATTGCAGTCCTTTATACACTCTGCTTAAGGGGAAGGGGCACGGTTACAACAGGGTTAACTTTAGTGAGGCAGAGTCCTGAGCTATTTTACAGCCTGGTACGCTAATTGCTGCAGGTGATTTATGAGGGGAAAGGTCGCAGGGGAGGAGGAGGCCCAGGATTGTAAGGGAGAAAGTCCGGTAGTGGAATTTTCCAATTTTCTACTCCAAAAGGATCTTTATACCTATAACCTGTAAGCGCCACCCCCAAACCAACGTATGCCTCCCACGTATTGATTTCCGACTTTACCTGTAATCTCTGGCTTCCTGAAATGTACAAAACCAAACTGTGACCCAGCCCCAGCGAGGCCACTTGCTACAGGCCTGTTGGGCGTGGCTCTAGGTCATGGTTCTCAAATTTCGCTCAGAATAAATCTCTTTAAATTATCTTACAGAGTTTGGTTTCTTTTTGGTTGACAGTTCTCTAAACATTTTTAATTGCTATGGAGGGAAAAAAGCTCTATATTTCGTATATGTCATATTTTCCTTGAAAGTTATAGTTTTATAGAAAAGCAAAATTGAATTTTGAAAATAAAAAGGTTGTTTCTAATGAATGATTTAAATTAAAACAATGATTAAAGTATTTAAAAGTATAAAACATTTGCTAAAATTATTTTGAAACATAAAATGTGGCTATTAAATAATCTTCAAGTGTTAGCAAGTGTGACAGTGCGTGGTCCTGAGGACAAACCGAGCAGCACATGGAGAGTGGGAGAATCAAAGTTTATTCCCGGCGGGCTCAGAGGGGCCTCGCCACCAAACTCTGATCCCCGTCTACCCGATTTTTCCCACTTTTATTAAGTTGTGGTGGTCTGGGGGGGTCAGGTGGTTAATGCCCGCCAGGTAATAGGTCAGTTGATGTGTCAGATAATAGATTAGTGTTATGCTGATGCTCCAGGTAGTATTTGGTGTTATGCTGATGTGCCAGGTAGTAGATTAGCTGATGGGGCAGGTAATAGGTTAGTATATGCTGATGCGGGTCTTCCCTGAGGGGTGGGGGTCTCAGGTGGCTGATGTGCCAAGTAACAGATGGAGCTTTTCCTTATCGTAAGTGCTGCTATACTACCCTTAATTTTGGAATGGAAAGTAAAATATTTGTAAATGAGTGTTCATTTTTGAATGATGAATAGAATCTTTTTCTCAAGGAAAAAGAGGGAAGAGAATAGAGATGCTTTTTAGTGTCTCTTTGTATCTTTAAATACATGAGTGTCATCCGCCACTTATGTCTGAGTATGCTATGATTCAAATTTTGTGAGACATGGGGACGGCTTGAAATAGGGGGCCTTTTTAAAAAAAGAAACCGAGTAACAACAATATTGACATAGAAGCCTAGGAAGACCACCCTGCAACTTCTAGTGTTTTGAAAGCCTGTAGAAGCTTTCTGATATCTTTTCTAGGAAGTGTAAATATTTGTATAGACCTTTTCAATATGCAAAACATTTTCACTTTCTCTGTGATCATCACAATCAACCGGGAGGTTTACTTCTTACAGATAAGGAAATTGAGGCTAAAAAAAGCTACAAAGGTTAACTAGTAATTTCCTTTGGAATCAGTATTTGAACAGTTATAAACTGCAACTGTTTTGCCCCTTGTCAGAATGTTACACTGTATCGTGCCAATGATTCTAAGCAGCAGGAACAGTACAAAACATTGGAATTTTCCAGAGGAAACAAGTTCTGAAGATGCTTAAAGACTTAGTGAGAGGGAGCAGGAACCCCTCTTAGGGGCCTGCCAGCGCCCCCAGCATGGAAATAAAGGAAAATCTCGAGTCCCTTCAGGCAAGCCCTGGGCCCCTAACTACCCTAGAGCCTCCGAGCAAGCCAGAGACACCAGGTGTTCCCGTTCCCTATGGAAACTAAAAGGCAGCATCGTAGCTTACCTTCTTGAGTTGTTTTTCAGAAACTCCCACTGGATGGAAAATGCAGATAAAAGGAACCGAGGAATTGAGCTCTGGACAGCTGTTCTTCCTTCTAAATCTCACCGAGGGGCCTGGAGAGAGTCACACCCATCTTAACATTCCTTTAGGCTAATTCAAGAATCTCTGAACCCACCTATGACCTGTAGGCACCTCTGCTTCAGGATGTTCTGCCTTTTTAGGCCAGGCCAACATATAACCGCTATGAGGGACCATGAAAATCTCAGGACCCTCCCCGACTCCTTATGCAAAAGGAGTCAAGGACAAGATCAATGGTTCCTCTGCCCACCCAGACACATCTGCATAATCCATTCTTCTGTCACTCTCTTTTCCTCTTCAAACATTCACCTTATTTACAACGTAAATTTCCTGGGTTTCACAGGAGTGTAACCATTTGCTTGTGTTTTTCCCTGGCACATCCTCACATTGTGGCTTACTAAACCTCCAGTGATTGAGCTATTGCCTCAGTTACTTATTTTGGGTTGCTACCTCCATGTATTGATTTTCAGTTTTGCCTGCCTGAAATGCAACCCTGCCTTTAAAAACCTGGCTTGTAAGCCATTGGACAGTTTGGGTCTTTAGTGTAGCTGACCTTTCTCCTTGCATGGTGCCAGACAACAAAAATGCCTCTTTCTCCTTTTGCAACTCTTGGCCTGTCTAGCTTTGCTGCACTGGACCAGTGAATCCCAGTTTGGTTCGGTAACATTGTATCTAATAAACAATGACAGCTATTTTCAACCCAAGTATTTTTGAGGTTTGACTATGAACAGCGATGATGTGGGGCTATTGATAAGCTTGGGTGAGGTGCAGCATTGCAATCCCACCAACAGAGAGCAGACTGCAAGCAGTGGGCACAGGCAGCTTCAAGGTCACACTCACAGTGCAGTCACACATGCATGTCCCAAGTATCGGGCTTCAGCATTGTTTTGGCCTCCTGGTTAAGCATAATTGGGTCGCCGTGTTTGATCAGATTCAGAACTCTTCCTTGAAGCAAAAGGTGTATTTCTTTCAAGTACAAAGGCTAGATTTACACAGAATGACAAAGGTCAGCCTTGCAAATGCTTAGTTTCTTGAATGTTAGCTCTAAAAATGAGGACTACTTCCTGTAGTAGGACAGTTCATACTATTACAAGAGGCCCACTGCAGAAAAGTCAACACATGACTTGTCTGATAAACCATTTGTCCTTTCAAGGTATGTTTGGTTGTCTCTTATTAATGTGTGGAACTCGCTCCAGGAAGAATTCATGGCAACCACCAGTAACATCCAACTTTGTTACTATAATAATCTTGAAAAATGATCTTCTGAAAAACTCTGAAAAGAGCTTGTGAGAAAATATCATGCAAAGTAACTTCAATGAATTGATATTCTACAATTATAGTCAACTTCCGTTTTGCAATTGTGAGCATTTTGCTTTGGCCCTTCTAACCAAAATAAAACTTTTGGATTTCATTGCTATGCCAGAACACAGATCGTTCTGATGACAGGCATTATTGAATGGAAACTTTCTGAACCTCATTCTAATCATAAACTTTTAGTGACATGCTCTGTAACTAAAAGAATTAGAAATAATATTGTAGTCAGGCATTAGGCAGATATTTCAGTATGTCAAAAGTGTTGGAATTTTCAAGATTTATGTAAATAATTTGGGCCAATTCCAGGCTTATTCTAATAAACAAACACTACAGAGAATACACCTGGAATCAAGCACCCCCTACTGCCTGAGTAAAACTGGAGAAGTTTAAAAAAAAATTCAGTTCATTATCTGGAGAAAGAGTCCAGGAGGATGTGTGGCTGAAACTTTAAAACGAGCTGCCCAACCAAGACAACGTGGGCTTGCCTGGAGCCTCAGGGAGAGACGACCAGAATGCAATTATCATCTCAAGAAAGCTAACACCTGAACAATTGAAAACCAGTGATGAGAAGGGACCGGAGGAGGGAGCTGGGGGAAGGATGTGCCGTGTGTAGGCTGCACTGAGAAGGCACGTCCCCACAGCAGGCGACCGCAGCTGGACCACTACTTGACTCTTGCCAATTTCCAGCTCTTCAGGCAACTTTTTGATAACTCTGCTCTCTCACGAAAACGAAGAATTCATTTCTTAGCATATTTCTCTTGGCAACTATCTCACTAACCACAAATGAGTATCTTTTTGGTTCATACCAGTATCATACTCTTTCTGATATAGTTTGCACTTACGCAAAAACGTGGAAAAATTTGTACTATTGATAGTTTTTTTTTTTTTGAGAGAGGGTCTCATTCCGTCACCCATGTTGGAATGCAGTGGCATGATCATAGCTCATTTTCACCTCCAATTCCTGGGCTCAAGCGATCCTCCTGCCTCAGCCTCCCAAGTAGCTAGGACTACAGGCACGTACCATCACACCCAGTTTTTTTTTTTTTTTTTTAAAGACATGGTCTTCCTATGTTGCCCAGGCTGGTCTCAAACTCCTGGCCTCAAGCAATCCTGACCCCCTCCGCGCCCACCTTGGCCTCTTAAAGTGCTGGGATTACTGGAGTGAGCCACCAGACTTGGCCTATATTTTTTTTGTTGTTGTTATTTTAGAAAACAGTTTGAAGACATTCAGAAGACACAGCAGCACTGCTATACTTATAAAAGGAGAGAAATTAGTATTTCAAGTAATGACAACATACACACACACACACCCACATACATTGGATTAACCTGTTTTAAAGGTAATATGTTGACATCTCCAGAAGTCACACTTCTCAAACAGGCTGAGAGGTAGAGATGAGCTTGTTATACATGGTTGTGACCAAAACTGCTGAGAGAATGCAGGCATAGTCTACGTTTGTGAGATAGGCTTTACACATTTGGAAAAGTTAAGTTTAAAAACTCATTCTTTAAGAAACTAGGCAATTCATGTTAGAAACCTGGGCTGGTTAAGGAGACATCCGCTAGTAGAACAGAATTCCAAAGAGATTACAAGTGACACCTACATTATTCGCTGAGTAACATTACTACTATGACAACTGGAAGAACTGACCGGTGGCATTTTGAAAGCAGTCTAAGAAAGAGGTATTACAACAGCCATTTGGAATCAGACTGTCAGAGGCATCTTTGCTATTAGGTTCCACAAAACTGGAGAGATCACTTTGAAGCCAAACATAACATTTATAAAAATAGCTCTTTAGAGACACTGAATGTTGCAAATTCCTGAACTGTCAACATTAAGCTTCAGTGATAGTTTAGTACAGTTGGAGGGATTCTTGTCTCTGGAAAGCCTAGCACCCTGCTTGACAGGAAAAGGGTGACTGACATGTGTTTCAAACGGTTCACGGGCACAGAACTTTAAGAGGGCAGGGACACTGGGTGGAAGCAGCCCTAGGCACATTCTTTTTTTTTTTTTTTTTTGAGACAGAGTCTCACTCTGTTGTGCGGGCTAGAATTCCATGGCCTCAGCCTAGCTCACGGCAACCTCAAACTCCTGGGCTCAAGTGATCCTCCTGCCTCAGCCTCCCAAGTAGCTGGGACTACAGGCATGAGCCACCATGCCTGGCTAATTTTTTACATATGTAATTTTAGTTGTCCAGCTAATTTCTTTCTATTTTTTTAGTAGAGACGGGGTCTCGCTCTTGCTCAGGTTGGTCTCGAACTCCTGAGCTCAAATGATCTGCCCGCCTCGGCCTCCCAGAGTGCTAGGATTACAGGCGTGAGCCACCGCGCCCGGCTCGTAGGTGCATTCTTACATGACACGTGTAGGATTATTACTTTGATTAGAGTACATGAGGAACTAATCTTGCATTTTGTTACCTTGAGGCTTGCTACTTGTTTCTACTGACATGAGAACTGGCATTGCTACTGAGCTTTACTTACTTTAAGGCAGGAATGAAACAGGTGGAATTCATCTGATAGTCTCTAAGACTGAGACACCTAAGAAGTATGTAAACCAAATAGCTTACAGCTGACTGTTCAGTCTCACTGCCACTACGTTAAGAATTGTTTGAAAGAATTTCCATCTTTCCCGTAAGAATTGTAAATTATACAAAGTATTCTTAAAAATTGACCAAAGACAGCTTGTTTATGTCCTAAGAGTATGACTAACATAAGAGCTATTACCAAATAGTGGACATTAAGTTTTAACTGCTTCCCAGTTTTCGCTAGTAAGTAAAATAGGTTAACTTATGAAAATTAAATTTTAAAGTAAACATTACCAAGTTTAGTTGCCTTTAGGCACCATTAAACTACATGTTTAACAAACAATCTCCAAGTATATCTAAATCTTGAAAGGCATAGATATTTTAGAATTAACCTTAAAAAGAAATGTGGTGGTTTTAAAAAGATCACATTCTTTTTTTTCCAGCTTTTCCCACACTTTGAACCTGGGCTGGCTCTGCGACCGACTCTGACGGAGAATGTGGTAGAAGTGACGTGGCTTTCAAGCCTCTCACTTTGGCCATCACGCCTTTTGGAACGCTGCTGCCAACCACTGTTTAGGGAACCCGGCGCTTTGAAAGGTCAGCCTTGCAAATGCTTAGTTTCTTGAATG
>NW_012153174.1:12275915-12286403 GCF_000956105.1 Propithecus coquereli
AAAAAAAAAAAAAAAGCTCCCCCCCCAAAAACAAAAAGACTAATTACAAAGCTACACTAATCAAAACGCTGGTTGTACTGTTATTCATTTGTTATATAAGAATAGTGTCTTCAAATGGTGCTGGGATTACTGGGTATTCACATGCAAAAGGATGAAGTTGGACCCCTATGTCACACCACATAAAAAAAATTTACTCAAAACGGATCAACAACCTGAATATGAGAGAATACTATAAAACTCTGAGAACACATGGGTAAATCTTCATGACCTTGGATTTGGCAATGGACTCTTAAGACACAAACAACATGAGCAAAAAAGAAAAAAATAGGTAACGTGGGCTTCGTTGAAATAAACTTCTGTGCATCCAAGCAGATTGTCAAGAAAATACAATCTAAAAATGAGAAAATATTTGTAAATCATGTGAGTTTAGAATAAAGAAAATATAAAAAGCTCTTATCAAAAAAACCCTTAAAAATGGGCAAAGAGCTTGAATAGCTATTTCTCCAATGAAGACACTCAAATCACCCACAAGCACATGAAACACCCACTAGAATGGCTGTAATTTAAAAAAAGGTGGGGGGATAAGTGTTAGGAAGCATATGAAGAAATTTGAACCCTCATACATTGCTGGCGGAGTGTAAAATGGTCCAGTCACTGTAGAAACAGGAACCCAAACAGACACATGTACACACATGTTCACAGCAGCACTACTAACTATAGCCAAAAGGTGAAAAAACCAAAATGCCGACCAACAGGTGAATGAATAACAAATTATGGCATACATAAGATGGAATATTATCTAGCCATAAGGATGATGTATTGACATCATTCACTTTCAAATGGTTAACTTTGCGTGAATTTCACTTTAATATAAAAAATGAAACAAAAAAAGTCTGGATAATTTCCAGTATTTCATAAAAGTTTGTAATTCTGTATTAATTCTCACCTACCTATTTTCTGGATGTAGGGTGGAAGTATAGAGCTCACAATTACCTATTTAATGCCCTACTCTTGAATATGAGGGGACAAGCAAGGATCATTGGACATTTGAGGATCACTTCCATCATGAAATAAAAAGATCAAAGTTAATTAATGAAGGGGGAAAAAGGCCTTGGGAAACAATACAGGGGAGAGAAGAAAATGTTAGGGAAACACTAATTTGTATCTTCAGAAATTTGAAAAAATAGTGGATCTACAGGATTCATGAAAAGGTGATTAGCACTCTTGAAAGTTAAAGCCACAACCGCTAACATAAAAATTAAATGGAATAGTTTAAAAGAAACATCGAGAAAATTCCTAGAAAAAAATATTAGATGGAAAACAGAAGATAATATAGTAAGAAATTTTTTGAAAATCCCCTTAGTGCTGCAGGACATGCAAGTCTAGGTTACAAGGGTTCACTGACTGCCCAGTAGCAAGAATGGCTGGGGTTGGGAATTGCAAGACATTGTATCACATTATTTTATAATACCAGAGCTAAAAACCAGCTCCTAAAAATTTCTGAGGGGTATGGAGGTGGTGTAGGATACAATATATAAATGAACACAGATGGAATGATCACATTTCTAAAAAATAACCTGGATGACAGAAGACAATGAAAACAATAAGCAAAAAAGCAAAAAGCTATATCCAGTTAAACCATCCATCAAGTGTGAGACTATTAATTTGCAGAGATTCAGAAAATTTCTCTAATTTTTTCCTAAGTTATCTGATCATAAACTTCAGCAAGAGAGAGAAGAGAGCCCACGAAACAGTGGCTTTTTAACAAAAACATTAAGTCCTAAAATATGAAAAGTAGGCTTAGAGAGCAATCAGATGTTTGAAGCAGAACTAATGGCTTCAAAATGGAGGTCTCTGAGAAATGTGACTTAATAAAATATAAAGAAACATCTGAAAATATTAAAGCTATAATTATGAGATAATAACACAGGGAAAAAACCCCCAAGATCTTCAAACAAAAATTCATGGGCCGTACAAGAAATGTAATCAGAGTTCAGGACTTGGCTCAGGAGAAAATAATGAATCGTTACAATGCAAGTCCTAATGAGCACACTCGAAAGTAATACGTTATGTAGAAAAGACGGAAGTGGGGAATAAGTTTATAAAAGAAATAAATCTTCCTGTCACATGAGAAAGTAAATAAAAATACGAATTGATTTATCAAGAATTATCAGTATAGTCATCTAAAAATGGCTAATAAAGTAGCTGTCTCTAGGTGGCAAAATTAGGAAAGAGGACAGGGATCTTGAGGTATATTATTATTTTGAAACAATGTGCATGTTTTGCACCTTCATAATTTTTAAATCAATAAAAATGACAGTCTATATGATTTTTTTGCTTATTCTGTTCTTAGTATATCGTTACCTTCTCCAAAACAAATCTGTATAACTCATGTGTATTTAAAGTTTATTTGCAGGCTGGACCCAGTGGCTCGTGCCTGTAATCTCAGCACTCTGGGAGGCCAGACAGGCCAGAAGTTCGAAACAAGCCCGAACAACAAAACCCTGCCTCTACCAAAAAAAGAAAAAATCAGCTGGGCAAGATGGCATGTGCCTACAGTCCTTGCTTCTCAAGAGGCTTAAGTGGGAGGATCACTTGAGCCCCCCAGAGTATGAGGCCGCAGAGTATGGGCTATGATCCTGCCACTGGACTCCATCAAGCCTGGGCAACAGAGCAAGACCCTGTCTCTAAAAATAAAAGTTTACTTGCAGTAATAAATGTGATTTAAATATTCATTCGTGTAATAAAGAAAGCTGTATTTCTATTGGAGTCTGAATTGTCAAATCCAGAGCTGCAAGTCATTCTGATGCCAAAGTTCATGGTATATTATCTTGGATTATCCAAAACAAAGAACTCATTTGATGAGTTTCGATTTCCAAGTTTCATTTTTCTCCTTTTTAACTAAGAAAATTACTTGTTTTTTGTTTTATAAAGATATATGTGAATTAGTACTGACAGCAGTATAAAAATAGGATATAAACAAAGCTACAAGCAACAACATACAACAGCAACATTAATGAGATGATGAATATGATGTCAGGTGTCACAGCTCACTATAATTCCAGAGCACAATAATCATATATTAAATTTGAAGGGTACCCATGAAGTCAAAATGGGCTACCTGGAAAATTCCTTTAGACCCAAACCAAGTCTGCTTAACAAAACCACTCTCTATATAAAGTAACTTATTGCTTTGGTAGTCTTTGCATAAAGATGTCATGGAAGGACTGAATAGAAACATGTGAAATCATTTGTTCATTTATTCATTAATGTTGTCAAATTCAGTTTTCTATACACTATGATGTTTATTCCATTTTTTATACTATTAGATGTACATATTTAAAAAAATATTTAACTTATTTTTATGAAGAAATTAAATATTTTCTGAAAAAGAATCATTTTATTATCGTTCTCTAGCAACAAACCTGAAACAAGTCTCATCCAACTTAACTAACTCATTTAAATACTTTTACTTAATGGCAACTTCTCTAAAGTTCTAGTTTACACAATTCTATTCTACATAACACTGTTTTTACCCTGTTACATAGTATATAGTTAAAGAACATTTTTGTAATAAACATGTTTTTCTCTTTGATATGGTACAGAACAATTTTTTCACACTTCCCAGCAATCACTCAAATATATTAAAAAATGTATCCTTCTTTAAAAGGCACACACATTTACAGGTTGGAATCTTTATTGTTTTAAAATTGTATAGGTCTTTTACAATACAATATTTTGTTACTTAAATGACCTCTAAATGGTTAATGTACAATGAATATCTTTTTTTCTGAAACTCAACCATGAATTACGATTTCATCAATATGATTATTCTAAAGAGTCATAAAGACGGTGGGAAGATTTGAGTGCGGCATTTGAAACAGTCAATGGCATAGACTCTTCTTCCCTTTAGAACCCAGATGACCGAACCACTGAAAGTGCTTTTGAAGACTGCTGATTATTTATGGCTGATCTTAAAATCAGCCAATCAAATTACAGTTCCTTTTTTTTTTTAAATATCAAAGGGCATTTAAAAAAATAAATGAAACAATTTGCTCTAGTAATCTACTGAGGCAAACTCAAAATTATGATTATCTGCATGCAATAACACTCCTCTTTAAATAGTTTTGAAGAATTTATACATTTTTATAAAGAATGTGTTAAAGAGTGCAAGTATTCTGATATTGGTTTCACAAAAGGACAAATGCTGGTAATAACAACTAACATTTAACATCTAAGTTCAAGCTAATGTATACTTAACAGGCAGTTAATATGGCTAATCATAGGCCACAATGCACAAGGTATGCCCTTTGAGAAAATGAGCTAGTTTGGTCCACATTTCTAGAGTTGTCTGGGTAAAAAAAAACAAAACCAAAACCATTTCAATTCGGCCAAGGGTTCTGATGAATTTATTATCCCTAAAATGTAGCCAGTTAAAAAATAAATGAAGTACACCAATGAAGTATATTGTCACACTGACTTTTGCATAAAAAGATGGCCTGCTGTTTTTGGAGTGATGGATGAGCAGTGTAAGATAAATCAGAAAAATGTCATAAAACATTAATTTCTTGAGAAATTATACTTTCTTACTCCATGACACGGCTTTCACTCTGTAAAACTTTGTCCCCAAAGGAACTTTAAATCTGTTTTGTGCCTAAGAGGGAAAGAAAAAAGGGAATCATTTGAATGATTAAACCGAATCACACAGATACCCTCCTATCATAGTACTCATTGCTAGAATATGTGGGGTGGGGAGAGTTGGTGTGGCAAAGTCTTCATCAAACTACACAGGCTCCAATCCTCAACACAGAGCAACTAATAATGATGGAAGACAAAATTCAGTAGCCACTGCTAAAGAACATAATACAAAGCAAGTCATAAGTATCAAGAAACCTCCGTACTATACAGTTCAAGTTCTATTAGTATTCTGTAGCCCGAGGCCCCAAATTACAGTGAGTCAGGAAGAATGTTTAGTAGATCTCATTGATTCTATAGCAATGATATTGTTGATATTACAATCATGTCCATTTTTAAGCCAAACATGTCATGCTATCTTTCTTCAATCAGGGTAGTATACAGAAATAAGAAAACATCAACTCGACCTACAAACAGAATTCACTTTTTGTCATCAGTTATGCAGGGTTCATTTTTTACACATAAGTTACCCTGGTAACTTCATAGTTACAGAAAAGAAAGCGGGTAGTACTTTTTCTATGTAGGTTGACAGATTGTTGGCAAACTTCCTCTACTATTTAAAGACAACATAAATACTTAGAAGGCCAAAGACAAAGATTTCTATATAAAGCAGTATGCAAATCATCTTTATAATTCATAGGCTTATATCACATGATGTAGTTTTTACCTTTTTGGCTTGACAATATTCCTTTTCCATCACTTTTCCAAGTACCCAGGGTCTTCTAGTTGCACCTGAAGCTAATGAATCAAGTAGTTAATTTCTTTTTGAAAGTAAGGTTATAATTATTAATGAAAACATAACTGTCAGAATGAAAACAGACTAATGAAGTTCTCATGAGTGAAAGAATATGTAAAACTTTTAAAAACCGCTGATACCACTGAATTTCAATTTATAAAATAACGCTGAATTCATGTTACTTTCAACCAGTAATATGTGGGTGGCTTTTATTACTCATTAACTAAATACATACGGCATGTCAAATCACAGAGCTAACATAGTTCAGGAAATACTAATAATCTAAGTACAAACCACGAACAAATAAATCTAGGAATTCTAGGCTAATTCAACAGTGCCATCTACTGAAAGAACAAGGATGACCAATTCTAGTTTTGAAAGCAGACGAAATGTCTTTGCTAGGCGATTTTTGAGGGCCAGTGCTTTCACAGCACAAATCTTCAAGGGCAGGAACTGACTTTCCCACATCTGTAGGCCACAGTGCCTGGCATGGCAGTGTGTACACAGTTGTAAATCAACTAAGAAGGGTTAAGAATCAAAGAAAGCCTAGGTTTAGAAGGGTGGTACTTGTGTGAAGGGAAGATGGAAACGTGGGAGAAGATATGTGAGACGAGAAGGCCAGTCCTCCTAGAGCCAAAGTGTCACAGGCTCAAGGAGTAAATATTCATTTTCATTTTAAATTCATCAGAAGAGAAGCTGCCAAATTGAAGTTGATTTCAAAAGTATTCAGCCAGGCCGGGTGCGGTGGCTCATGTCTGTAATCCCAGCACTTTGAGAGACCAGGTGGCAGGATCTCCTGAAGCTGGAAGTTCAAAACCAGGCTGTGCAACAAAGTGAGACTCTTGTGTCTACAAACTTTAAAAAAAAAAAACCTGGGCATGGTGGCACACATCTTCAGTCCCAGTCAATTGGGAGGCTGATGTGGGAGGACTGCTTGAGCAATTCATTGTAAGTCAGGGACCCTTTGTATTCTGCTTAGGCTAAGGCCTCTGAGATTCCCAACAGAAGACATAACTGATTTTTATTCCACAAAAATAACTTGGCAAGATATACATGAAGGTTAGCCTGAATAAATCATCAGAAATGAACCTTAAGGATATAGAATATGAAAAATATACTGAAGAGTAAAATAGCACTGCACAGCCAGTTCATAATGTCTAAAAAGAATCATCAAAAACAAAATGCTTGCATTATGCCAGGAGCAATGTGTCCCACCACCACAGGCACAAACCACTCTAGTGATATACTCCCTTCTAGGGTGACAACACAGGAAAAGCATGACCCCATCCCATCCTGTTATATATTTTTCTTTTTTCTTTTGTTTTTTTGAGACAGAGTCTCACTCTGTTGCCGGGGCTAGAGTGCCATGGTGTCATCCTAGCTCACAGCAACCTCAAACTCCTGGGCTCAAGCGATCCTTCTGCCTCAGCCTCCCAAGTAGCTGGGACTACAGGTATGTGCCACCACGCCCGGCTAATTTTTTCTATATATTTTTAGTTGTCTGATTACTTTCTTTCTATTTTTAGCAGAGAGGGGTCTCGCTCTTGCTCAGGTTGGTCTCAAACTCCTGAGCTCAAAGGATCTGCC
The DNA here is from genome assembly GCF_000956105.1 of Propithecus coquereli. Lineage (NCBI taxonomy): Eukaryota > Metazoa > Chordata > Mammalia > Primates > Indriidae > Propithecus > Propithecus coquereli. The sequence goes on from NW_012153174.1 coordinate 12,282,934, forward strand.
CGCTTTGGCCTCCCAGAGTGCTAGGATTACAGGCGTGAGCCACCATGCCCGGCCCCTTGTTATGTATTTTTCGAAGGGAAAAGAGGGGTGTTATTTATAGTTAAGTAAGATTGTTAAATAAATTCTTTCCTGCAGGATTTGGGAGAGCCTTTAAAATGGTAACAATAGGCTGGGCAAGGCAGCTCATGCCTTTAATCCCAACACTTTAGGAGGCCAAAGTGGAAGGATGACTGGAGATACGAGTGTGAGGTATTATGTGTTTGCCTAGATATCTGCACATACACAAATGACACAAATAGAGCAAAATGTTAATAAAAAGTGAAGCTGGTTAAAAGTATATAGGTCTTCTTTGTACTATATTAATTTTTCTAACTTTTTTCAAAGTTTAAAAATCATTTTCAAATAAAAAGTTTAAACAAATGAAAAAGAAAAAAAACCTGCAAAAAAACCCTAAAGAAAATGTCAAATTCATTATTTTCAAGGTAAAAAAAAAAAAAATACTGAGTAAAAATAGTGAATTGTAAGGTTATCTTATTTTTCATGGTTACATGACTACTGTATTATAGACATTAAATAGCCCACCAGAAATAGCCATGATGAAGTTGTCTTGGGACACTGGCCTACGTCAAGAATAGGTATTTCACTCTGTTCATAAGTCATTCCATTAGGAACATCAATCTAAATGGAAATATGTTTGTTTTTTCTTTAAATAATTCTACTAAGGCTAAGTATACCACAATATCTATTTTGTTCTTTTTGAGTTCTTTAAAGATCAAATAGATAACAGACATTGTTACTTAGTACATATTAACAAAGCTTATGGCATTACCAAAAAAAAGTGTTGACCAGTATAATGAAAAATAAGGTAGGAACACAGGATGACAAATAGGATAGAAAAAATATTTTATAATTTAAGAAAACTAATTTTTTGGCCAAAAAATGGTAATGCCTTTATAAACAAATAAGTGTGTATTAAGTTTGAACAGGTTGCACATGAGAATTTTGATAGCATAATTCTGTAATTGCTAGGGTATGAGATGTCTGAATCATCACGTATTCTGATCAATTCATTCATTGTATAAACTAATTTCGAAGTGTCAATAGAACACATGAAAATAATCTGGATGATACAAATTTTATAAAAAACAGATTAAGCAGAGCTCCCCCTTAGTGACTTAATTCTGATTAATTATATCAGACAGATATATCAGACAGCAGGGAAAAAACATCTTTAATATATTTCCTCCACTCCAGTTTTAATATTTAATGATGCTTTTATATAATGACAGTTTTATATTTAATGACACTTACCACCCTCACCTGGTTTGAGATCCAGGGCAGGCAAAGATTCTGAATGCAGAAAATATAAAGTAGGACTAACAGTAAATAGGACATAATTGTCGTGGCGTTCATCTAGGATGATGAGCACCAAATCTCCCACCTGAAAACTGAACAAAGAAATGTAATTTTACTGACCCACAGAGAGTTACTATCACTTCCCCTATTCTGAAAACTTAAGTATATATTCTACAGTGCTCAACTACATATTAAAATATTAACGCAACATTAAATTTCACATTTACATGATACTCTTTTTGTGCTTTGCCCAGCTCCTAATGAGACTCTGGTCATACAAAAATGTGCAAAAGATAATGCCACCAACTGTCAAAAACCTGAAGTTTCCTTAATAAAGCTTCCATTATCTAATATTAAAAAAAAGAAATAAAAAAAATTGCTCAGATGAGGGGCAGAAAAAACCACTCATAGTTCATCCAGTCACAGGAAGATTTTTTCCTAATCTTTCATTTGACATCACAAAACATAAATTCAGACAGTGTCAAAGAAAGAACTAGATCCTGTTGCTCCAGCTTCCAAGTGTAGTGCTCTTCAGTTTAGAAGCAGCAGCAATTGAACTAGGTCCATAAGCCAGATACTTAATTAGGTCTAAACAAGTCAATGGATGTCACTGGCTTAGGGTATAGGCCTGAAAGAAGGGAACAAGGAAAGAAACAAGTAGGTGCAACTGCCCACATGCCTAAGTGGTGTCTGTCTCTTTAAAGCCTTCTTAGAACTATTCCTCAAACATCAATAGGCCTTGAAAATTAGTCTCGGATTTCTTAGCTGTCAAGATCATTTAATTTAGCAGGTCCTACACCTAATCATCAAAATCAGCTGGGGAGACTTTTAAAGTACGACAGACTTTTATGCATTAATTGATTATCCTACAAATGCTTACTGCCTACTGAACAACAACGTGGCAGGCACTGTTTTGGCTCCAAGACCAAAAGCTAATACTGTAAAAGGGGGAGATACGGCCTCTCTGAGGCAGGTTTTTTTTTTTTTTTTTTTTAACACTCATCTCTCTTTAATCTTCTAAAGGCCATAAATGAACTTCCCGCTGATGTAACATACAGCTGGTAAAGAGAGATATCACTCCGCCCTCTCAAATCACTGAGAGAAGATCAAATTTTAATGAGATGTGAAAGGTCAGAACCACAGATATCTGACAAGCAAAAATTTGGTCAACAAATTTAGATATAATATTAAAGGTCTTTAATTTCCACTACCTTCCTGTCAAGTATAAAAAACTGACCACTATTCATGAGTTGCTAACAATGCTTTTCTTTATTACTCCAGATCTCCTTTCAAATAACCCAAACCAAAGAAAAATTACTATGGGGTAATCTGGTCTAGGAAAATTGACTATTAAACTATTCAACTGGTAAGTTTCATAGTGTATTATTTATTTGTTAACATCAATAAAATGAAATCTGAAAAATAAAAATGAGGAAATATTGCAACTTAAAAACAAATCAAGACTCTCCAATATAACATGAAAAAGGAGATAAATGGGATTTAAAAGAGGTGGTAAACTGAAAATCAACTAGAGTAAAGAGGCTTCCAGGACATTTATGTGAATTGTAAAGCTATAGTAGGAATGTTTTGAAATGCAATCCTAATACTTCCAAGATAACAATTTAGAAAAACCTTGTCTTCCAATAAAAACCTTTTACTACACTGACTACAAAACACCCAGCTCAGTAGACAGAGCCCTGAAGGATTACTGCCACTGAAATACACTATTAACAATACAGTTCAGCAAATTCTTTTCACAGAAAAAAAGAATAACCCAAATTAAAATACTTACTCTCTAATAGCTATCTTTTCAGAATGCCTTGAAGATACTGAAGACATGCTCTGAGACATCTTAAAAAAAAAACAAAACAAAAGAACAGTTTATGAACCTTTTACAATGTGAGCACCACATACATCCACTTACTAGGTACTTAATTGCAAAAATTTCTTTCAGTGTTTTGTTCACTCAAGCCTGTGCCCCAGTTTTTTTTTTTTTTTTTTGAGACAGAGTCTCACTGTGTTGCCGGGGCTAGAGTGCTGTGCCGTCAGCCCAGCTCACAGCAACCTCAAACTCCTGGGCTCAAGCGATCCTCCTGCCTCAGCCTCCCGAGTAG
>NW_012153174.1:12287083-12292838 GCF_000956105.1 Propithecus coquereli
ATATCAGAGAAAAATTTTTCAAGAATTTGAAATTTGGAAATTTTAGAGAAGAGTCTGAAAATTCTAGCACACTGTTTTTAAAAATTTTTCCTTTTGGAACAACAAACCAAACCAAAAAGACCCTTAAAAAAATCTTAGTCCAATATCCAAATAGAAAAAACAAAAAATACTACTCTGGTTGAAATGGGTTCATAAGAGCATAATGTTCTGAGGGTTGAGCAGAAAAAGTCCCTCCTCGTTCATCTTCAAGGTAACTCCTGAGATGCCTCAGTTTACAAAACCACTATTCTGATCACTAAACAAAGAAAGAAGTGATAGCCAGCCACTTCCTCTCCTGATGCTAAGTACAATGGAACGGTACTTGCTCACTGATTTGCCGCTGCCCTTGCTCAGCTGGGACTGCTCCACTCTTCAAACAGGCTTCAATCTATGTTTCACAGCATCTCATAATACCTGGGGCCTGGGTTCCAAGGTTTGGGGCCTAACAGGGTGGTAAGAATGCCTATCCTTCCCAAGCAAAGTGAGCTCAATGCGTGGTTGCACAAACCAAGCACAAAGGTGGATTTCTTTTTGTTTTGTTTATTAAATCTAATTTTGATGCTCTGAATTTCCTCCATTTCCATCTGAACACTATCTGGTACAATGGTGTTTAAGACAGGTGTTTAAAAAAAGAAAAGAGAAGGAAAACAACAACAAATAATGACTAGAAAGTCCTAAAACTATATAACAATTCATTAAAATCATCCAAATGAACTATATCTTGTGAGCGAAGACTGGCCATCCATTTTAAGACCATATTTAATTTTATTTAGAGTTATTAAAAGCTTAAGTTTTTCATATTTTTATTATAAATGAGGATTTAGACTGGAACAAAAATTATGTGAATATAGTTGTAAATCTATGTGAAAGTGTGATTTAAATTTAGACACTCCTCTGGATCTAAGTGTGGTGTTCTCTGGGTATGAAATACAAAATTCATTTATTCATAAATGTTTGTCAAGCATCTATAGTATATAAGTTACTATTCTACATGTTAGGAATACAGCAGTCACCAAAAAGATTAAAATCTCTGCCAAACAGAGCTTATACTCTATTGCGGACAATACATAAAACACACGTTGAGCGATGTCTGGGATACGCAATTCTTCTGCTAAGTCTTTTTGAAAAATTAACAATTGGAAGTTTAATCATTACCGAATATGTAATTTTTGCTGTTCAAGTTAAGATATAAGAAAGAAAGCAGATGTTTCACTACAAGATATTTTATTTTTAAAACACTCAATTCTGAAAAGTTTCTCAAATTTTTCAGAAGTACTGAATGTAAGCCTTAATCTGTTTGTATTTCCTTGTAAACTACAATTATTGGAATTTGAAAACTGACATAATTGCTTTATATTAAAACATAGATGACTGGCTGTAAAATGGGTTGTTTAAGTAATGTGTTAAATTCACAGGTTAGAGTAATTTCGAAGGTAATTTTGAAGGTAATTTCGAAGACCACACATGGTCTCTTGCCTTTTAGACACCTTCACTTAAAGAAAAGACAGAATGCACGACAGGATATAATGTACAAAATTATGCACGCTTGTGATACATGTTAATCTTCAAAAGGCTTATGAGGCTTGGCTCTAATTATTAATGTACTGACTGAATTAAGAATCATAACTGAGATTACAAAGACATGTAACCATGGAATCCTAAGAAGTTAACAGTTTTATTAATAAGCAGAAAGTACTCCATTGATTCTGCTGATTTTTAAAAAAGTATCTTAGTATAGTAGTTCATTTGGTCATATCTATAGTCTTTTTTTTTTTTTTTTTTGTGAAACAGGTCCTGTTTTGTTGCTCCAGGCTGGAATGCAGTGGCAACCATCATAGTTCACTGCTGCCTGGCACCCTGGGGATCAAACGATCCTTCTACTTCTGCCTCCTGAGTAGTAGCTAGGACTACTGGCTCGCACCACATCTGGCTAATTGTTTTCATTTTTTGTAGGGACTGGGGTCTTGCTATATTGCCCAGGCTAGTCCCAAATTCCCAGCCTCAAGAGATCCTTGGCCTCCCAAAGTGCTAAGATTACAAGTGTGAGTCACCACACCTGGTCACATCTACAGACTTAAGTCTCACCAAGATATATTTATTTTCATGCTAAGAAAAAAAGCCTGAATCTACAGTCACAGGTGAAAACTCTGATCTCACTTCAGCACTCCGAGAATCAACAGTATACAATGACCAACACAGGCCAACAAAACTGCTATAAATAAATTAATCAACGCACGCATCCTTCTGATAGTCCATCTTCATAATGAAATATAAGGCAAATAATTTTAAAATAGTAAGATCAATTTATCAAGAAAAAAACCTTACCAGTCTTTGATTTAACCGTTTATTTTCTTCTTCTTTCAACTGCAATGTCTGCAAGTGGAAAAAAAGAGGCCTGCAATTTATCTTTATACCTACTCAAATAAATCTAAACATAATGATTTTTAGAAAGGTCTCATTATCAAAGTATTGCTCAGTTCTGGTAGTATGAGAGGTTAATGGGGATATTATTTTCTGTGACTCTATTCCAACTTTTTAAATTATTTACTGCTTTAAATGAGAACCAGAACAATTTTACATACATTTACCCAAGTCTAGGGATGTCAAACTTTAATGTGCATTAGAAACACCTGTGGATTTGTAAATATGCAGTAAATATTAGAGACTTATCCTCAAACACTTTGTTAGCAGGTCTCACCTAAGAGAAGAAATCTGATTTATAATATATATCTCAGGTTACTGTGAGGTAGGCAATCACATAACCCTTTAATAACAAAAGCACATATTCTATATTTGAACTAAGTTGTACAATTCTGACATTGGATTTTTATCAATTAAGCTTTTAAGAGCAGAAGATATTTGCTGAAAATCTTAAAGGCCTTTTAAAAAAGAAAAACTCATCTGTGAACAATGATTTGCCAAATGTGTATAAAACCTTAGAGTACAACTAGAGTTAAGACCCTTGTTGCCAATTTTTTCTTGTTCATTTCAATTAATCTTTATTAAAAACTTAACTCTTTTCATTATTCTATTTTTGACTATTTGTAAAAAATATTTAATACTTTGTTTCTGAAACAAATATATAAATTTCATATGTTTTATTTTGCTAAATTTTGAACTGTTATTAAAAAGCCATTATTTTACACATTTATTTTATTAAAACTACCAACCTTTTCCTCTGATACAGACTTGATTCATTGGGAAGTTATGACAAACGAGAGGACTGAAATACTGCTGCTACTAGGATCGCAAAAAGACAGAACTTCTCAAAACATTAACCATAAAAATAAGTTAACCATAAAAGAAGATTTAATTTATAAACAAGCAGAGATAGTCTGTTGAATGGTTTTCAGAATAAAGTTTACTTAACTGTATACCCAAAGTGAACATAATAAACATGGTACTTCAAGAGCAGAATTTACTTACTCGTTCTAACAGCATTATCCTCTGTTTTTCTTCAGACAACATATGAATATTTTCTCTAAAAAGTGACAGAGTGATGTATTTTAATTTCAGTCTTTTGAAATTCTAAACTTAACATTCTTCAATAAGATTTTGGAAATTTAAATATTGATACAGATCACCTTAATAATTTAAGGGCTTGTACTAAATTTTCAAAAGCAGCCTATTTAAGTAAGGACATAATTTTAATGTTGTATATTCTTTGTAGGAAACCTAGACCTATACGTCTTCTTGAAATGATAAGCCAAATTTTGTATATGCACTCATCTAGGGATAATGTCTTTGGATTTCCTATTTTTCCCCCAGGGATTAAGAATCACTTTTCTTCCTATGCATCAGTAAATCCATGTTACTGATAAAGCTGTAGTTCTTGAGTGGCTTCATAAAGATTTCCACAGATATTTACTAAGTGGCTACAATGTACTTATTTTTTTATTTTTTTGAGACAAAGTCTCTCTCTGTTGCCCGGGCTAGAGTGCTGTGGCCTCAGCCCAGCTCACAGCAACCTCAAACTCCTGGGCTCAAGTGATCCTTCTGCCTCAGCCTCCCAAGTAGCTGGGACTACAGGCATGCGCCACCATGCCTGGCTAATTTTTTCTATATATTTTTAGTTGTCCAGCCAATTTCTTTTTATTTTTAGTAGAGACGGAGTCTCGCTCTTGCTCAGGCTGGTCTGGAACTCCTTAGCTCAAACGATCCTCCCGCCTCGGCCTCCCAGAGTGCTAGGATTACAGGCGTGAGCCACCCTGCCCGGCCGCTACAATGTACTTATTAGTCACTGTGCGGGTGTGAATTTGCCTATCACACTAAAACCAAAAATTAATTAGAAAAGAAAGAAATGCTCTAAAATCAAAAAAGAAGTAAAGTAATATTGTTTGGGTTTTTAAATTTTTCTACAGGTGTAATCCTCCAATTTTATACACATACACACACAAATTTTTTTTGGTAGAGATAGGGTTGCCCTGCCTGGTTCCCCAATTATATTTTAAGCAACCTGACCCAAGGCAGGAATTGTGTCTTCTTGTAAATCTTAATTCTTTAGAAGAGGCTTCGCTCAATGTAAGATCATGAAGATTTACTCCTATTAAGAGTTTTATTAAGCTTTTACATTTAAGCCTATGATCTATTTTAGGTTAGCTTGTATGAATGGTAAGCAAAGGGTCCAACTTAATTCTTTTGTCTGTGGATATCCAACTATCCTAACCCAGCACCACTTGTTGAAAAGGCTATTTCCCCCACTGAATTATCTCAGCACCCTTGATCATAATGCAAGGGTTCAATGACCATAAATATAAGGGCTTATTTCTAGACTTTTTTTTTTTTTTTGAAACAGGGTCTTGTTGTGTTGGCCAGGTTAGAGTGCAGTGGCATCATGATAGCTCTCACTGCAACCTCAAACTCCTCGGCACAAGAGATCCTCCTGCCTCCACCTCCAAAGTACCTGGGACTATTGATGCATGTTAGTGCGCCTACCCTGACAAATTTTTATACACTGAGCTTATATCCTGCAACCTTACTGAACTAGTTCTTTAGTTACAATAGTTCTTTAGTAGAATCCTTAGGACTTTCTATATATAAGATCATGTCATATATGGAAAGAGTTTTGTTTCTTCCTTTCCAACCTGGATGCCTTTAATTTCTTTTTCTTCCCTAACTGCCCTTGCTAGAACCTCCAAGTACAATGTTGAGTGCCAGTGGCAAAAGCTGGCCATCTCTGTCTTGATTTTAGGGGAAAATGATTCAGTCTTTCACCACTGAGCATGATGTCAGCTGTGGGTTTTCACAACTGGCTTTTATCAGGTCAAGGAAGTCCCCTTAAATTCTCAATTTTTTGAGTGTTTTCTTCAGGAAAGGCTGTTGGATTTTGTCAGATGCTTTTTGTTCATCTATTGGGATGATCATGTTTTTTTGGTCCTTTTATTTTATTGATATGGTGCATTCCATAAATTAATTTTCAGATGTTAAACCAAACTTGCATTCCTAAAATTAAGCCAAATGGAATTTCTTCTGTATGTTACTAGATTTAGTTTATTAGTATTTTGGTAAGATTTGTGTCCATAGTTAGAAAAGCTCTATTTTTTTTTTGTATTTGTCTGATTTGGTATTAGTGTATAATACTGGCCTCATAAAATAAGTTGGGAGGAGTTCTCTTTTATTAATATTTTGGTATAGACTGTGAAAAATTGGCATTAATTATTTAAAAGTTTGAGGTTCTTTTATCTTTTATTTGTTAAAAATATTAACCACCAGTCTT